>NW_007187547.1:1822-246096 GCF_000164805.1 Carlito syrichta
CCAGATGGGCCTTTACAGGCCTCAGCCATGTAGCTATAGATGTTGGCTCCCAACACCTTGAAGAGACAAAGGTGCCCCCATTGAGAACCATTGTCCCAGCGTGTAACCCTAAAGGATTCCCAAGTAAAACCCTCCAGTACTCAAGACCATCAGAGCGCCACTCGTTTCTCAGCCTCTTCATTGCCTCTTTGGAGTGAAGGGAAATTGCCTTCAAGATCAAGCTAGCCTCCTTTGACTCTCTCCTCTCATAGGTCTTGGACGCACAGATTCCCCCTGCCTTGTTAACCTGGTCAATGCCTTCAACAGATGTGAGTGTGTTTGCTTTTCTAATTCTCAACAGAAACAATGATCTGAAACGAACTAGCCCATCATTGCCATACTCAAGAATGACAAGAACTCAAGATTTGGAAGCAAAATCTTAAATAATTTCTGTGGAATATAGATACAGAGGAATGAATGTTCTCTGTAGAGCTCTTGGGTGCAATGTACAAAGAGGAAACACATGATAAAAAACGATAGACCTGTTCTTAGAGGAGTTTTGAACTGGATAATTTTTTGCTGTGGGACACAACCCCGTGTATTGTAGGATGTTTAGTAGCATTCTTGGGCTCTGGTAAAATAATAAAAGTGCCTGTCCTTAGAGCAATGTACACTCTACTTAGTATAAGAGTATGCACTAGTGCATTTTGCACTGCTGTAAAGGGATAGCTGAGACAGGTTAATTTACAAAGAAAAGAAGTTTAATTTGGCTCACAGTACTGCTGGGCTTCTGGTGAGGCTTCTGGTGAGGCCTCAGGAAGCTTACAATCGTGGCAGAAGGCAAAGAAGGAACAGGCGTATCACATGGCAAGAGCGGAAGCAGGAGGGAGAATGGAGATGCCAAGCTCTTTTAAACAATTAGCTCTCAAGTGAAGTAATAGAACAAGAATTCACTCACTACCATGAGAAGAGCACCAAACCATTCATGAGAGATTCACCTCTCACTAGGCCTCACCTCCAACACTAAGAATCATATTTCAGTGTGAGATTTGGAAGTGACAAACATCCAAATTATATCAGAGTATATGTACATTTTAAAAGTCAAAATAAAAAGACTTCTGTTGAGTTACAAAGTACACCCCCACACACACTCTCTGTATATATATTAGAAAACTATGGAAGGAAATGTTGATTACAAGCTAAATTAAATCCCCTACTTTTTACAAGCTGTGTAACCTTGGCCAAGCCAAAGCTCAGGTTCTTCAACAAAACGCGACTGTGGGATTAGATGATCCATCAACATTGTCTCTTCCAACTCTGACAGATGAAAAGTCTATCACAAGACATGTTTGCAATCATTTAGAACTCCCAGTACTGCCAAAGGGAAAAAGATGTTTATAAAAAAATCTGTCATATCTGAATGACCTATTCCCATTTCAAGTGATGCTCCTAGTTGAGAAACTGAAAGAAACCCACCAG
The DNA here is from genome assembly GCF_000164805.1 of Carlito syrichta. Taxonomy (NCBI): domain Eukaryota; kingdom Metazoa; phylum Chordata; class Mammalia; order Primates; family Tarsiidae; genus Carlito; species Carlito syrichta. The sequence continues at coordinate 3,281 of NW_007187547.1, forward strand.
ACATGGGATTTCTGGTTTCCAGATATAGCCAACAAGATTCATCAAAATATCCCAGAGAAACAGAGAAGTGTGAGCTGGGGACCAGACAGCTTGGGCAATTTATGAAGAGGAATCAAAAAAACCTGGAATTATCTTTTGGAGGGCAGGCTCCTTGTAATACACTCAAAATTAGTTCCTCCAGAGCAAATGATCAACCAAAGTTTTTATCTGGAAGTTTTGAGAAGACCGTGTCATAATTTGTGTAAGAAATATCTTGAGTTGTGGCAAACAGGTGACTGGTTCTTTCACTATGACAACACATCTGCCCACACTGCACTGAGTGTTCAGCAATTTTTGACCAGAAACACGTGACCCCTGTGCTCCACCCTCCCTATTCACCTGAACTTGCCCCAAGTGACTTTTCTTTGTTTCCCAGACATAAAACCTCCTCAATGGGAAACATTTTGCCAATGTGGAAGAGGTGAAACAAAAAACTGCAGAAGCACTAAAAGGCATCAAAATTGACACGTTCAAAACTGTCTTGAGCAGTGGCCAAAGCATCTCTACAGTTGCATTGCATCAAATGGAGAATACTTGGAAGATGACTAAAATTTAAACAAGTGAGAATAAATACACACATTTTTATAAACAAATTCTGGGTTTTTAGCTGGGCGTGGCAGTGCGCGCCTGTCGTTCTGGTTCCTTGGAAGGTTGAGGCAGAAGGATCGCCAGAGCCCAGGAGGTCGACACTGGGGTGGCCGTGAGTTGTGCCATTGCACTTCAGCCTGAGTGACAGAGTGAGACTTCAACTCAAAAAAAAAAATTCTGGGTTTTTGGGGCTCCCCTTCATAACTAGTTGATTCTAAGACCCAAAGAATTCTGACTGGCAGGTAGTTATAGATCTCTAAGGGCCATCTCTGGTGTTATAGTTCCTCTTCCAGACCTATTGTTGCTCTGAATCAATTATTTGGATGCCAATCAAGAAAGCATTTCATCAAATGCTGGGATGAGAGAATGTGAACTCTAAATCACATTCCTACCCACACTCCTTCAAGGGTTGCCTCCCTCTGGGGCATGAAGTTTGGCAATAGCTTTCTTTTTCCTTCATGTCTGCCTGAGTCGGTGCATCCTAATGCCTGCTGCATTGACAGTACCCAGTGGACCCTCTGGCTCCTAAGGTTTCTGTCCTCTTGCTCCTGGTCACTTCCTCATACACAACACCCCTCTGTATTTATTCCTCAGAATATCACTAACACAAGACATTTGTGTGCCACACATTTCTACTGAAATTTTGGGGGCAGCAGAAGGTAATTAGGGAATAGAGCAGAAAACAGCTTTAAACTGAAAATCAGACTCAAGTCCTTATAAGTATATTTTCCACTCTGTGCCACAGAGAACGCTGGATTGGCTTTGTCACTTCTCCCTTTGTCTCAGTAGCCTGCAAATTTCCATGTGCTTCTCCATTTCTCCTATCCTTAGTTGCTGGGCCCTGATAACATCTTGTCTTGCTACCCCTGGACATTCAAAATTTCACTTGATTTGCTACACTAATACATTCGAGTCTCTAATGACCTCATTTTTACCACCCAATGTATCCCCAGAGTGGGACAGGGAAGAGTAAGAGGCTTACATTCTTCAACTAAAAGGCCTACCAAGGAATTTTCCTAAACTATAGACTTGTTGACCCAAAAGAAAAATTTTACTTCTAACATAGAGTAGAATTTGAAAGGTCTTCTCTAAGCTGGGATTCTATGATTTTATGGTTTTATTTGATTTGTCTTCACATGGCTGAGTGCTTAAGAAACAATGAGCACTAGCCTCCGCAGTCAAGGATGGTTGGATTAAGGCTCACAAGTTGTGAAGATCAAAGATTCCTGGAATACAGTAGCAACTGTCATGCATTTGCAAATCTCCTTTTTCCTTTGTGCATCCGTATAAACCTGAATGTACTCTCATCCCAATTCAATAAACAGAAGCTTAAAATCCAGGTGAAGCATGAAGCAGAGGATGAAAGAAAGTAAAAAATGATTTGGAGGATAAAAAAAAAATACAAGTACTGATCCATAGCTCAAAGAAATGAAATGTTCATACTAGAAAAAGAAGTGGACTAAATGAAGATTCAGGATTTGGGTCCCCAGGATATCACCCTCTCCTCTTCCCCCCTCTTGTGTGTTGGAGGGGAGCTGTGAGCATTCCAGCAGATATTTGCATGCTCAAAGAGTTCTTCTGGGGAAGAGGGAGATATCAAGACAGATGGCTTTGGGAAGTGTGGGTGAGCCTGACGTCAAATTTATGAACCAAATGGTGTTTTCCAGGTTCCACCTCTCCAGATCCCATCTACAATGGACCCACTACCTTAAGCCATGCCCCTCTTTGAAGGCTCTACTGCCACCTTGATCATAGCAGTCTTTCTTTTCTCCAATAATAATAAATGTGAGTCAAATCTGTGCTGTTCTATCAAACATTGTGACTTGGGCCTCATCTATCAAGGGACTCCTTGAAGGCCACAACAGGATGCCCAGGGTATTCTGTACTCAGCTGGCCTGGCTTTCCTCCATCTACTCAACACATATTTACCAAATACTATGTGCCAGGCACTGTGCTTTGCACTGGACAAAACTATCAGTGAACCAATGAGAAGGTCCTTATCCCCATGGGATTTTATTCCAAAAAAGAGAAACAACAAAGACATACATAAAAACGATGAACCCAACTCCTGGTTAAAAACCTATGTGTGGTTTTTCAGGCCTGAACATAGACTAGTACAAAGGCTTCACTTGGCAGGCTGCATGGGACATCTTGGCTGGCACAAGGAACATCTGCCCTCTGCACAGCAGACTGGGTGGGGCACAGTCCCTGCCTGCAGTCTCTGAAGGTTGCTGCCAAGGACTCAAACCCATCACTCAGGTTCTTCCACCTGGTCCTACTCTTCACATATTTGTACTCCCAGCCCCACAGACTTCACCCTTAGATTTCTTTACTTGAGGCCTTGGGTAACGGTCCCCTTCAGGCATCTCTGCCAAGTCCTTACAGGTAGAGAGAAAGGAAAACCCTTGAAGACACTTTTTCCTCTCTGACTCGGATCCCAGTACTTTTCCACTCCTAGCTCTTTTCACTTAACCTCCTTGACCTCAGAGTCCAGAAACTGCTCCACTATTTCCAGAGACGGTCCCCTACCAGGTCTGCTGTAAACTAGCTGACCTCAGGCAACGCACTGTTCCCTGGGAGAACAGGGAAGTCGGGCTTCCTCTGGGTGTAGCCCCTGGCTCATACCATCCCATTACGTGAATAAAGACTTGGCTAGTACTTCTTCCATTTTGGTTCCTCAGTGTTTTAATCTGCAACTCCTACACCTGAAAGCTTCACTCTCTCCAGCTCAGCTGAGTTCCTGACAAAAAAAATAACTAAAATAGCTACATAAAGTGTAATAAGATATCAAATGGAATTTTTGGTGTTGTCTTAGACTTTTGACTGAAGCCCAAAGCTGAGAACAATGTGATAAATAAAATCCTCCCACCTCACCCCCTTGCAAAGTGTAACAAAAAAATGCAAAGATGTAGACCACCCATTCAGGACTTTTGAAGAGGTAGCCAAAACCAGTCCTTGATCCTGTGATGCGTAGCCCATCTCTGACCCCAACCTGTATATAAAAAAGAAATCCAGAGATGAAGGAAGGGGGCTGCAGGCAGGTAGTGAGGGGGCTCTCTGCTCCCAGTGCCACCACGGGACCAGAGCAAAGGGTGATAGAGACTTGTTGGGGGAGATTAAAAGTGTCCCAGTGAAGCTGGGCTCAATGGCTCAGCCTGTAATCCCATTGGGAGGTCAAGGTGAGTGGATTGCCTGAGCCTGTGGGTTCAAGACCACCCCTAGCGACTTGGCGAGACCTCATCTTTACAATAAATAAATTTTAAAAATTAGCCGGATGTGGTAGTGCACGCCTGTAGTTCCGGCTCCTTGGAAGGCTGAGGCGAAAGACTTGCCAGAGCCCAGCAGGTCGACGCTGAAGTGGCCGTCAGTGTGTCACTGCACTCCAGCCTGGGTGATGGAGTGCAACTCCAACTCAAAGAAATCCCCAAATCCCAGTGCACAGAGACTAGAGGAAGAGTCCACAAGCAAGAGGCTGGCTGCAGCTGCCAGGGACAGCAGAGCAAAGCAAGAGGGCTTCATTGGGAGTAGCCTGTCCCTCCAGAGTCACAGGGTAAGATGCCTAATGTTTCCAGTGGGCAGAGCCATCTTGAGGGGGCAAGACCACCCTCGGGGACAGAGAAATTATGAGGCAGAGTGCCTGAGAAGGAACAGCACGCAGGGCCGAGATTCATGGGCAGATAGAGTGCGAGCACAAGAATAAGAAGGGTGGGATGAGCGTCCCCTCCTGGGACTCTTCTTCCAAAAGAAGAGCCAGCAATCAAGAATCTTACCTTAATGGAGGACAATTGACAATTTAAAAAAACTGCAAACAGCATCAGCTACCGAACAAAAACTCCTTGCCCATTTACCTCTCGTTTCCCCCTCATCCTTCCTCTTCAAGCCTGATTCTAAAATGCTAGAAGTCCAGAGGGGAGGAAAGAAGGTGGAAAAAACTGGAAGATGAGACAACAATGCAATGCTCTTGCTACTGCTGGTCACTAGGACCTCAATCAAGCTTGAGTCTAGAAGGAGGAAAAATAAATTGGACACGAAACCAAAATTTTTTTTTTTTTTTTTTTTTTTTTTGAGTTGGAGTCTCACTCTGTTGCCCAGACTGGAGTGCAGTGGCCGCTCCCGGCCACCGCAGCCTCGACCTGCTGGGCTCCAGCGATCCTTCCACCTCAGCCTTCCGAGTAGCCGGAATTATAGGCATGCGCTACCACACCCGGCTGATTTTTTGATTTATTGTAGAGATGAGGTCTAGCTGCCCAGGCGGGTCTCGAACCCGGAGGCTTAGGCAATCCACTCACCTCAGCCTCCCAAAGGCGCGAGATTACAGGCTGAGCCACTGAGCCTGGCTAAAACCAAAATTTTGACATTAAACTGGACTAAACTATTTAATATCTAAAAACAAGATGATTTTAATACCCCAAAATTATTGTAAGAGCCATAGGATTTGCTTAGAATATTATTTTTGGCAAATCCTTCTCAAGTAGGTTTGAAATTGTGCTAAGTGAAAAACAGAGTTATTTCTTTATCTTATCTTACCAAATTTAGCTTGTTCAAATGCCAGTTATAGAGGCAAAAAAGAAGCTGAGAGGGAGGCAAGCAGAGATGAAATCTGCTTTTGAAACCACCACCTGGGAAAGCTGAGGAGGCAAACAGCAATGGGAGAGGAGTTATCTCTGCGAAGATAGACAAAGATTCTTTCAGGCCAAGGGAAGGTACATGCAAAGGTCCTGGGGGAGGAAAGAGGAAACAATGGAACTACAAGGTCCGGAGAAGGGCAGAGCTTAGGAGATGATGCTAGGGTCAGATTGCAAGACGTGATGTGGTCTCAAGTGAAGGGTTTGGATTATGGGGGCATTCCAGAGTTTCAGCAGCAAATTGAGGTGGTCCAATTTATATATTTAAGATCACCCTTACTGTCATGTAAATAATGAATTGTGGGGAGGAGTAAGAGTGGAGGCCTGTTAGAAAAACCCAGTGTACTTCTTAGAAAAGGCACAATAAATTTTCAGTGGTTGCTTTTCTCAAGTTTACAGACTGAAAAACCAGAAAGATAGGTGGCCATGGGTACTTCAGACTCCCTATGACTTAAGAAATCTACTGAAATTTAACCAAAAAAAAATTTGAAACACAGAAAAGATACTTTTGGTTGGAAAACTGGCATTCATCATAAGAACTACATAACACATTATATACACAGACGTGTGTATTTCCTTCCTGAGCCTCCAAGAAGCTCAGGGCTGTTTCACGTTTCTAGTTCAATAATTTTCTCACCTCCTCTTCCTCTCTATAAATACTGTTGCTATTCTCCCCTTTAACAAAATTTCAACCAAAAAAAAGTACTTTTGGGTTGCTCATGAGCCAACTCAAATTCATTTTTTTTTTAATAAGTTGGGGTTTCACTCACCCAGGCTGGAGTGCAGTGGCATGATCACTGCTCACTGAAGCCTTGACCTCCTGGGCTTGGGCAATTCTTCCACCTCAGCCTCCAACAGTGCTAAGATTGCAGGCATGAGCCACGGCACCCAGCCTCAAATCCATTTTAAAGACATTTTTACACAAACTCCCACAAAGAGAAGAATGAGTTTTCTGGAGGTTTTTTTGTTTTTTGTTTTTAGCCACTGTTGAAGACAGATTTTAAAAAATCCTGCCAATTATCAAAATATGTTTTGATTCTTTTTCTCACCAACAGCTACCCTGAGCAATCTCCCTCTGGCCTGACCCTCTGGGACAGCTAACCTCCACAGGCCTACTGCAGCCCCTGGAGATAAGCTGCAAACATTGTTTAGTGCTGGAGACCATTCTCTGGAAAGTCCCACTCTCTCTTATGCATCCCAGTCTTATTTGAATAACTACTATACATCAAGCACTTGTTCTGTGCCAGGCACCATGCTGAACACTTTACATATATTATAATAATCCATCATCACAAAACTCTTTAAAGCAGCAACTATTATTATAGTTCCCTATTTTATAGCTAAAGCAACTGAAATATGGAGAGTTTCATATCCAAGGTCACCCAGATGGTCAGTGGTGTTCCTAATGTTTCCACTCTGAATCTATCTGCCTCTGGTGATACACCTTGATTCCCACTACACTTCCACCTCCAACTCATCAGATGCGATTTTTTTTTTATTTCAACAGTTTTAGGGGTACAAAACAGTTTTTGGTTACATGGATACGCTTTATGGTGGTGAAGAAGTCTGGGTTTTCGGTGTACTCATCACCCTCACAAGCACACCTTGTACCCTATAGGTATTTTTCATCCCTCTCCCTCTTCTCTTCCTCTCCCTTCTGAGTCTACAATGTCTCTCTCTTTTTTTTAATTTGGGGTCTCACTCTGTCGCCCAGCCTGGAGTGCAGTGGCACACTCACAGCCACCCCAGCGTCGACCTGCTGGGCTCCACGATCCTTCTGCCTCAGCCTTCCAAGGAGCCAGAACTACAGGCACGCACTACCGTGCCCAGCTGATTTTTGATTTATTGTAGAGACAAGGTCTCACCAAGTTGTCCGGGTGGGTCTCGAACCCACTGCTTCAGGCAATTCACCTGCCTCGGCCTCCCAAAGTGCTGGGATAACAAGCTGAGCCACCGAGCTTTTGTACCATTCTATATGCCTCTGCAGACCCATAGCTTAGCTCTCACTTATAAGTGAGAACATGCAGAATTTGGTTTTCCATTCCTGCATTACTTTTTTTAGAATAATGGTCTCCAATTCTTGCTTCAAAAGACATTATTTTGCTCTTTCTTGCATACAAGTCCCAACAATTAGGTTCGCGAGCCATTCTAGAAAAAGTGCTGCATACCTCATTACTGAATATCACTACGGTCACCCTTGAAGTAATCTCCTTGGGAAGATATGCACTGATGCCAGCATCTAGTCCACCCGCCAACACAGTTTTTGGAACTCTTTTTTCTGGAATGGCCATCAAGAGCTGACCTTATTATTTATTGACAATTAAGTTCGCGGAAAATTAAGTTGTGACAATTAAGTTGGCAAACTGCGGACGTGCGCTTACTTGGCAGCACTATGCAAATAGCTGTATTGGAACACCCTCCATACTCACCTGATCTGGCCCCCAGTGACTTTTTCTTTACTCAAAGATAAAGGAAATACTGAAAGGAAGACATTTTTTCATATGTTTGTTGGTTATTTGCATATCTTATTTTTTTACTAGCTTGGAAAAAATTTTAATACCAAAATACATTAAAAGAGTAGAGTTTCAGGAGGCACACCCCATCAACAACTTAACCCTAAATTGTACCCTACATAGTCAAAATAAAAATTTTTTTTAAAAAGAGTAGATATAATGGTTATATAATGGGTATATAATGGTTTTTTTAATGATGTCTAGATTTTTTATTTTTATTATATTATATTGTATTATTTATTTTTTTGTTTTAGAAGCATATGGTACAAGTGAGAATTTGCTACATAAGTATATTGCATGAAAGCAAGGTTTGGCTTCTGACAAGCCCTCCCTAACTAGTGGTAGGGATGATACTCAATGACTGGTTTTGTGTCTCTTATTCCCCTTCCCTCCTCCTGTTCCTTTAGCAGTGCCGAGCATCTGTTGTTCCCATCCTTGTCTTGTATACCCAATGTTAATACTGTGTTATGAGTGAAAAATGCAGCATTCAGATTTTTGTTTCTGTGATAATTCATTTAGAATGTCTCCAGCTACAACCATGCTGCTGCAAAGGACATGATTTTGTTCTTCTTGATGGCTGCATGGGATTTCATAGTGTATATGAACCACATTTTTGTTATCCAGCTCAACTTTGATGAACATCTGGGTTGGTTCCATATTTTTGCTATTCTGGATGGTGCTGTAATAAACATACTCATGCAGATACCTTTTTTGTAGAGCAATTTGTGTTCCTGTGGGTATATTCCCAGGATATAGATTGGAGAAATCTATATGGGTTGAATGTCTGCTGGGTTGAATGTCTGCTCAATGTTTAGTTCTTTGCTGTATCTTCAAACTGCTTTCCACAAAGATTGAACTAGCTCACATTCCCACCAACAGTGTAGAAGTGTTTTCTTCTCTCTGCAGCCTTGCCAACACCTGTTATTTTTTGACTTCTTAATGATAACTATTCTGACCAGTGTGAGATGGCATCTCATTGTAGTTTTAATTTGCATTTCTCTAAAGATTAGTGGGGCTGAGCATTTTGTTAGCTGTTTGAATGTCTTCCTTAGAGAAGTATGTGCTCATGTCCTTTGCTCACTTTTTAATGGGGTTATTTGTTTTTTCTATGTCAATTCAATGGAGTTCCTCCTAGGTCCTGGCTATTAGGCCTTTGTTAGATGCATAGCTTGCAAATATTTTTTTTTTCCCAGTCTGTGGGTTGGTACTTTACCCTCTTGATGGTTTCTTTTGCTTTGCAAATCTTTAGCTCTCAAGGTCCCATCTGTCAATTTAAGTGTTTGCTGCATTTGCTTTTGAGGACTCAGTCCTGAATTCATTGCCTAGGCCAATATCCAGGAGGGTGTTCCCTAGGTTTTCATCTAAGATTCTTATAGTCTGAGGTTTCACATTTAAGTTCTTGATCCATTTTGAGTTAACTTTTGTACCCCAGCACCATTTGCTAAATAGGATTTCCTTTCCCCAATGTTTGTTTCTGCTGGCTTTGTCAAAGATGAGTTGGTTGAAGGTCTGTGGTTTTATTTTTGGGTTCTTTATTCTGTTCGATTGGTCAATGTGCCTATTTTTGTACTGCTACCTTGCTGTCGTGGTGTCTGTAGCCTCATAGTAAAGTTTGAAGTCTGGGAATGTGATGTCACCAGGTTTGTTCTTTTTGCTGAGGATTGCTTTAGCTATTTGGACTCTTTTTTGTTTCCATATGAATTTAAGTATTGTCTTTTCTAGGTCTGTGAAAAATGTTGCTGGTAGTTCGATAGGGATTACATTGAATCTGTAGATTGCTTTGGGTAAAATGGGCAATATTGATTTCTCCAATCTATGAGCATGGGATATTCTTTTGTTTGTGTCATTTTTGATGTCTTTAAGCACAGTTCTGTCGTTCTCATTGTAAAAATCTTTCACTTCTTTGGTAAGATTAAGGCCAAGGTATTTTATTTTTTGTGGCTATTGTGAATGGAATTGTGTTTTTAATTTGATTCTCAGCCTCCTTGTTGTTGGTGTATAGGAATGCAACTGATTTTTGCACATTGATTTTGTGTCTTGAGACTTTACTGAAGTCATTTATCAGTGCAAGGAGGCTTTTGGCAGACTCTCTAGGGTTTTCTAGGTATAGGATCATTTAATCTGTAAAAAGGGATGATTTAACTTCCTCTTTTCCTATTTGGATGACTCCAATTTCTTTCTCTCACCTGATTGCTCTGGCTAGAGCTTCTAGTAGTATGTTAAATAGAAGTGGTGAGGCCAGGCTCCATGACTCAGTCTGTAATCCCAGCATTTTGGGAGGCCAAGGCGAGCAGATTGCCTAAACCTGCGGGTTAGAGACCAGCCCAGGCAACTTGGCAAGGCCTTGTCTCTACAATAAAATTAAATTAAATTAAAAATAGCTGGGCATGGTAGCACACATCTGTAGTTCTGGCTAATCAGAAGGCTGAGGCAGAAGGATCGCTGGAGCCCAGAAGGTCAATACAGTGGGGTGGCCGTGAGCATGCATGCCACTGCACTCCAGTCTGGGTGAAGGAGTGAGACTCCAACTCAAAATAAATAAATAAATAGATAGATATCTAAATAGGAGTGGTGAGAGTGGGCATCCTTGTCTTGCTCAGTTCTTAGAAGTATTTCCAGTTTCTGCCTGTTAAGCATGATGTTGGCTACAGGTTTGTCATAAATGGCTCTTATTATTTTAAGGCATCTTCCTTTGATGCCTGGGTATTTGAGGGTTTTTATTTATCAAGAAGAGATGTTGGATTTTATAAATGCTTTTTCTGCATCTATTGAGATAGTCATGTGGTTCTTGGTGTTATATCTGTCTGTGTGGAGGATTACATTTATTTATTTGCATATGTTGGGCCAGTCTTGCATCCTACAGATGAAGTCCACCTGATCATGATTAATTGCCAGTATCTTGTTTAGAATTTTTACATCTGTGTTCATCAGGGAAAATGACTTGAAGTTTTATTTTCTTATTGGATCTTTGCCATTTTTTGGTATCAGAATGATATTGGCATCTTAGAATAAACTAGAGAGAATTTCCTATTTCTTGGAAAACTTCCAGTAAGATTGGTATGAGTTCTTTTTTTGTACTTGTTGGGAGCTGGCTGAGGAGGCCTGCCTGAGCATTAGGGATCCAGGCGGGCTGTGGACCCTGAGACCACTAGGATGAGTTCAGAAGCTGATGGCCCATTCCCTCTTCCCTTCTTTGCCGTTTGGCACGTCCCACTAGCAGGGACTTTGATGATCTAAGCATGAAGCTCTGAGAGTACGACAGGCATGGCTTACTTTAGGAGTCCATTGTTCCCGTTTCTCACAGACTACAGTTTCAGCTTTAAACTTAACATAATTCAAACTCAGGTCACATTTGGGAGCCTTTAATACGGTACAAACTTCTTTATAAGATTTAAAAGTATATTTGTAAAGTGCTGTTTCAATTTTAATAATATAGTTAATTATCTAGAGTTACTAGAAACGGCCCAGTACAAACTTTGAGCTGGGCCACATTCCTTAGGAACTGGTTTGGGCTATAATTAAGAGTTTCTATAGTGTAGGTAGAATTAGCGTAAAATAGAGAGGAATTGGGATTTAAATTGGTCGTTAGGTGTTGTGTATGCATAAGTTTTAAAAGTTATTGATTATCTAATATCATAATATAGAATATTATGATATTAGAATTGTTGTATTGCTTTTGAGGAAACACCTGGTGGATGGGGGCCATCCCTCATTCACCTGGCTTTATGTTTAGGTAAAAGTTTCGTGATTTAATTGGGATTGTTCTTACTCATGCCTGAGGGAACACCTGGTGGGTGAGGGATGCCCCTCACCCACCTGGCTTTGGGTTCACGTGAAAGTCTTGTGATTTAACCTGTGAAATTTTAAGATAAAAGGCTTACAGTTCGTCCCATTAAATGGCTTCTGCACTAGACAGAATTCAGTCTTTTTCTTTCTCCTCTCCCCTCTTTCTTTCTCTTTATTTCTCCAGAATAATCGCCAATGCCACCACACCTCCCAGGGACCCTCTAAATCTCTTTGCAGGGGCTGGCCACCCTGCAGTACATCTGATAGAATTCAGCTAAAAAACCATCTTTCCCAGGGCTTTTTTGGGCAGGGAGGTTTCTTATTACTGAATCAATTTATTGGATTATAATTAGTCTATTTATTATATCAAAAATTTCTTCCTGTGTTAGTCTTGGGAGGTCGTATGCTGTCAGGAATTTCTCTATTTCCTCTGATTTTCTAGTTTATTTGCATACAGATGTTTGTAGTAATCTCTGATATTCTTTTGTATTTCTTCAGGGCTGATTGTAAGATTGCTTTTTCTGTTTCTGATTGTGTTTATTCAAAATCTCTCTCCCTCTCTCCATCTTTCTCTCTCTCCCTCTGTTAATCTGGCCAAGGGTCTATAAATCTTATGTATTCTTCCAAACAACCTGCTTTTTGACTCATTGATCCTTTGCAGGTTTTTCTTTTTGGTTTGTTTCATTAAGTTCTGTTTTTATTTTGGTAATTTCTATTCTTCTACTGGCTTTGGAATTGGATTTTTTTTTTTTTTTTTGTCTTTCCTGCTTCCTTAAGTGTGATGTTAGACTTTTTACTGAGATCTCTGTTTTCTTGGTGTGTATGTGCAAAGTTATAAACTTTCCTATCAGCACCACTTTCATGATATCCCTCCAGTTTTGGTACTATGTTTTTGTTCTGGTTTGTTTCTAGAAATCTTTTGATTTCTGCCTTGATTTCTATGTTAACCCAAAAGTCATTTAGAAACATGTAGTTTAATTTCCATGTATTTATGTGTTTGGGAGGATTCTTGTTGATGATGGTATCTATTGGTATCTATTTTTACTCTACTGTGGTCTGAGAAGATGCTTGGTACAATTTTGACCTTTTAAAATTTGTTCACACTTGGTTTGTGTCTGAGGATGTGGTTGATCGTAGAGTGTGTTCTGTGTACTGATAAGAAGAATAAATATCCTGTAGTTGTTGGGAAGAGTGTTCTGTAGATGTCTATTAGATAAAACTGGTCCAGTGTTGAGTTAAGGTTCTGGGTTTCTTAGTTAGTTTTCTGCCTTGGTGATGTGTCTAAAGCTGTTATTGGGGTATTGAAAGCTTCAACTTTTATTATATTGCTGTCTATGTCCTCTCTTAGATTAATTAACAATTTTTTTTATGAATCTGGGTGCTCCTATGTTGGGTATGTATACATTCAAGATAGTTATTTCTTCCTGATGAGTTGAGTCTTTTATCATTATGTAGTGCTCTTCACTGTCCTTTTAAACTTTTATTGGTTTAAAGTTCATTTTATCTGATGTAAGAATAACTACTCCTGCTCTTTTTTGTTTTCAATTTGCAGTGATGATGGCCCCCTGAGAGTAAGCTGTGCCTACAGTCCTGAACCAGGACCAGAACAGGTGCTGGTGCCACTAGAGAAATGTTCCCAAAGTGGGTACACCACCCCTTCTGGGGGCTAGAGAAGGAGGGAAAGGGAAATTCTCACATAGTACAGACCACCCTGGTAGGTTAAGCCCTACAGAACCTCCCTGTTGTGGGATTGGTGGTCACTGGTGCCAGGGCTTACCAGGACCTGAAATGCTCCAGTCTCCATGTGGCTTCAGCAGATGAATCTATACTGATGGGCTATCCCAATTACAGGCAGGTCTCTATGCCTGGTTGGTGCAGAAGTGAATGATGAGAGTGAGAGCCTGAGCTGTTTCTCCCTTGGCTAGGACTATAGAGGCTTGCCAGAGGTGTGTAAACAGATTGTTCCAGTACACTTGCCACTGCCTTCTCCAAGAGCACTCTTCTGATCTCACATAAGGGCCACTTCAGTGGGTGGCTGGAGCTGTCCATTTCTTATGTCCTTGGGAGACTAACTGATATACCCCAACCTGGGTTTCCAAGTTGACCTCCAATGCAAAAGGTTTCCTCCTCCCTTTTGGCTTCTTTGCTGGGTGCTGCCATTGTTTGCTGCCTCCAGTTGGCCATCTTGGCCCGCCCCCTACATATCTTCTTTTGAGAGATGCCTGTCATTTATCCCCATTTTAGTGGAGTAATTTGTTTTCTTCTTACTGATTTGTAGATTCTGGCTATTAGTCCTTTGTTGGATGTTTTGTTTGCAAATAGTTTTTTTCCATTGTGTAGACTGCCTATGTAGTTTGTTGACTATTTATTCTGCTGTGCAGAAGCTTGTTAATTTAATTAAGTTCCACTTATTTATTTTTGTTATTGCTACATTTGCTTTTGGGGTCTCAGCCATAAATTCTTTGCTTAGGTTAATGTCCAGAAAAGCTTTTCTTAGATTTTCTTTTAGAATTTTATGATTTCAGGTCTGACATTTAGGTATCTAATCCATTTTGAGTTAATTTTTATAAATAGTGAGAGAAAGGAATCCAGCGTCATGCTTTTGCACATGGCTATTCAATTTTCCCAGCACCATTTGTTGAATAACATGAATTTTCCCCAGTATATGCCTAAGTCTGCTTTATCAAAGATCAGTTGGTTGTACGTATTTGGGTTTTTTTATGAATTGTCTATTCTGTTACACTGGTTCAGTTGTCTACCCTTCTCCCATCGGTGTTTTGATTACTACAACTTTGTAGTATAATTTGAAGTTGGGTAATGTGATGCCTCCAGTCTTGCTCTTTTTGTTTAGGATTGCCTTGACTATTTAGCCTCTTTTTTAGATCCATATGAATTTTAGGATTTTTTTTCTAATTCTGTGAAAAATGACATGGGTAACTTAATAAGAACTGTGTTAAACCTGTGGATTATTTTAGGTACTACAGTCACTTTAACAATATTGATTCTTCCAACCCATGAGCATAAGGTGTTTTTCTATTTGTTTGTGTCCTCTGTGATTTTCTTCATCAGTGTTTTGTAGTACTCCTTGTAGAGATCTTTCACCTCTTTGGTTAAATATATTCCTAAGTATTTTTTTGGAAGTTACTATAAATGAAATTGAGTTCTTGATTTGACTCTCAGGTTGACTGCTATTGGTGTATAGCAGTGCTGCTGTTTATGTGTGTTGACTTTGTAAACTGAGTCTTTACTGAATTCATTTATCAAGTCTAGGAGTCTTTTGCAAGAGTCATTAGGATTTTCTAGGTATAAGATCATATCATCAGCAAACAGAAATAGTTTTATTTCTTCCATTCCAATTTGGATATCCTGTATTTCTTTCTCTTGCCTGATTGCTCTGGCTAGGATTGCCAGATGGAATGTTTGTTTATATCCTCCTTAGCTCACATGCCTTGTCTGCTTATCATATGCACTGGGTTGGCTTGGCCTTTTGCCTCTTACCACGTACTACAATATCCGTGAGATATCTCAGGCCTAATTCAGGCCCTAACTCAGTCACTCAACTTCCATGTAATGGGTAATCAGCTCCAGACAGACAGCAGTATGTTTAATTAGCTTATACTGGTTCATGGGAGCCAGTCGTGTGTGTTACCTCTCTACTACACATCCAATGGCATCATGTCACTAACTTGAAATCCACCATGGTGAGAGTATTTACAGCACACAAATTGGAAAACACCACAAATCAAGGTTTTTGGGGGGAAAGGGGAGCTACATTTACCAGCACACCACTGGGGACAGACAAAAGGATAAGAACAAAACCATCTCTTATTCTTTTCTTCATTGTCCTTGATAAATAAACCATTCTTAATTTCCAGAACCCTATAAAAAGAGGTTTAACTAAAATCATACATGTAGGAACCCTTTCCCCTTGTCCAGAAAGCAAATGTCCTTCCCCAGCCTGTGCTGATTCCTTGAAACATTAAGAAGAACAAGTTAGAAACTTTTTCATGCTTTCCTACATTCTGTTGAGCTTGCAGTCTTTCTGGAAGGAGGGAGCCAATCTCAGGTGCTAACCATCAAATTGCTTATTGGAACAGCTGCTGCTTTCAGCTGAGTAAGCAGGACATTCAAGGGTGGTGCATTCTTGCCATGGTGCTGCAGCCAGTTAAAAATTAGTGTTAAGGATACAAAATAAGAAACGAAAGGGAAACCATCCGATGATTTTATATAAGTCACAGCCAGAAACCTCCTTTGCACTTTTAAACACAAGATAAGGTAGAGGAAGAGATATGAACACTGAAATAAGAAAGACCTGCATTTGAGCCTTGGCCTACCACTTGCTGTGTGCTCTGATGGGACAAAAAGGTAGGAGAAGAGGAAGAAAAAGGGTAATTAATATAAGAAAGAGGCCTCAAGGCTAAAGAAAAGACTTTTCACCATGAAAGCAACTCAGTGATGATTTTAGCATGCTACCTTGTTTATTTAATATCTGTTGGGCACCTTCCATATGTCATGAAAAATATGAGATATAAGGTTGAGCACAGTGGCTCATTTTGTAAACCCAGCACTTTGGGAGGCCAAGGCAGGAGGATTACTTGAACTCAGAAGTTTGAGTCCAGTCTGGGCAACATAGGAAGACCCTATCTGTACAAAAAATACCAAAATAAATTGGTGGTGGTGCACACCTGTGATCCCAGCTGCTTGGGGGGCTAAGGAAGGTAAGTTCCTTCAGCCCAGAAATTTGAGGCTGCAGTGAGCCATGATTGTGCCACTGCACTCTACTCTGGACAAGAGAGGAAAACCCCAACTCAAAATAAGTAAAATACTAACTATAGTGTGAATAATAGAGACATAGCCCCTGCCCTCATGGAGCTTGCAGTCTTGTGGTGAGTAGAAATATTAAACATGTAGCACTAATGAAGTTTGTAATTTACTACAATAAAGGAGCCAGGAGAATACAACAGGGAGGAGTTAGTCCAGGGACCAGAGAATAAAGTACCCCCATAAAATCCTGCTCAATGAGTGAAAGGGCAAAGTGGCTAGAAAGTCATAACAGACAGGATGACTGCATAGCTAGACTCCTCCCTCTTGTAAGAGTACTAGAGGGGGCCAGACATTATTGTTTTGGAAGTCAGAGGCCTG
Organism: Carlito syrichta; assembly: GCF_000164805.1. Classification (NCBI taxonomy): domain Eukaryota; kingdom Metazoa; phylum Chordata; class Mammalia; order Primates; family Tarsiidae; genus Carlito; species Carlito syrichta. Next base: position 19,974 of record NW_007187547.1, read on the forward strand.
TGTTCAAATCCTGGCTCTACCATTGAGAAATCAATCAAGTTGCTTAGTCTCACTGAGCTCAGTACCTTCATTTTATATAGGAACAGTAATAATACTTGTCTTCCAGGTTGACTATTTGAATTAAATTAGTGTGGGATATAGGTCTCCACATGCACATGACCTGCTGTAGGTGCTCATTAAATAACAGCTATATATGAAGATTAATTAACAAACAGTTTACTTAAAAAGTTAAGCCTCTCTTAAACTGCACACACTGACCACTTGATAAGTGTCAAAGTATATATCAGCATAAACAATTAATGAGGCTTAGCAGTGCTATCCTGTAAGATAACTTGAGAGTTTACACAGAAAAAGGCTTTGAAAATGCTTCCATTAAACACATCCAGAATAGTCAGCATTTGTTTCCAGCGGCAACGAGGATGCATACTGTCCTTCTAACCTACCTTGTCTTACTTTACTCAAAATGTAGTGCCTACCTACAGTGACTTTATCTATTCCCAAATCGTCCCAGTGAATTTCCATTTTATCTTTTTCAATAAACAGTGAGAAGATAAATGTGATTTAATCTGTTTACTTGCAAAATCTTTAAAAAAAAAAAAATTCATGAAGCAGGAAAAAAATGATTTTTTCATGACGTGTCCCAATTTGATATTAGGAAAAATATGGTCATTATAAAGATTTAAATATTCCTGAAAGTTTGAGTTGGAACAGATTGATCCAATTGCTACCAATGGTTTCACTGACATGAGCTACCTTCCATCTCTTGGGTGATGTTTGTACATTTTTAACAATCTGCAGTACTTCTTTCTATATGCTGTATTTGCAGCAGAGGCGACAGGCTATGACGCTTGTCTCTTTTGCACTTTCGTTCACCTTTAGCATACATTATCAAAGAAGGTAGTAAAATGCAAGTTGATCAGTCTCCCCACTTTAATTTAACACGGCAGGTCATAGTGGCTTTGTTCCTTGGTCAGACATACCAGGGAGCTGTTTTCACATACTAATGTGACATGACTTGGAGAGTCATAATAACTATGACAAGATAAAGGGAATTAGTTAAAATGTAATTAAAACCACATGGCTAACAAGTAGCACTGTATATTTAGCATCTGGAGTTTTTTGTTGCAAAAAAAGGGAGAAGATGCTTTGTGGCAAACACAAAGGCTCCAATTAATAAAAGGCATTTCATCTTGCTCTGAAATGATCAACTCAAAATCAGAATCGAGAGGAAATGAAATTAGTGACTCTGATACCTGTCATCAACTGCCCCACCCCACCCAGGGCATGGTAAGAAGACAAGAGTGGAGTTCTTATCAGCTCACAGAGTGGAAGCACTACATCAGTGCTTACCACATTTTGACGTGCTTAAGCATCATTTTGGGGCATTTATTCAAAAGATGATTCTTTGGATTCAATTCTAAACATTTGGACTTGATAAGTCTGGCACAGCAGGACTTAAATCTTCACTTTTAGCTAGCACTTTTTGGCATTAAAGTGATTTCCAGATGAAATATATTTGGTTACCATAGACAATGAAGGGAGATACTTTGAGATTATGTGAATATCCTGTTCTTCATTAAACTTTTACTTCCTACTTTCAGCATCTATAGACGAGCCTTAACTGAATCAATTATGACTATCACAGTTCAGGCCCTAACCCAGACATACAACTTCCATGTAATACACAATCAGATCCAGACAGACAGCAACATGCTGAGCTAGCTTATACTGGTGCATGGGAGTCAGTCATGTGCATTACCTCTCTACTTCGCATTTAATGGCATCATGTCGCTAACTTGAAATCAGCCATGGTGAGTGTATTTACACTATAAAAATTGGAAAACACCACAAATCAAGGTTTTTTGAGGGGAGGGGAGCTACATTTACCAGCACGCCACAAGGGACAGACAAAAGGATAAGAACAAAACCATCTCTTAGTCTTTTCTTCATTGCCCTTGACAAATAAACCATTCTTAATTCCTAGAACCCTATAAAAAGAGGTTCAGCTAAAATTTTACGTATAAGAACCCTTTTTCCTTGTCCAGAAAGCAAATGTCCTTATCCAGCCCTGTGCTGATTTCCTTGAAGCATTAAGAGGAACAAATTAAAAACTTTTCATGCTTTCCTACATTCTGTTGATGAATTTTCTAACTCCTACATTTCTTAGTCAGCATTTATTATGTCTTTCTTCTTTATTTATTAACTGAGATACATTATTTTTTCTTTATTCCTGTCTACATTTATTAGCTGGGATTCTATTACAAGGAAGAGTTCTCTCTTGTTGATTGAGTTTGGGCACTACTTTATTAAATGAGTGAGTGATACATTACTGTCATTCATTTTTAATGTTTATATTGACTCATATTTGACCATTTTTGAGGTGGTCCCTTCAAACTGGCTCCCATAATCTTTTAGGCACTTCCTTAATTTCTGGACGGCAAGATTTTCCAGGCTTATCTTGAGCTTCCCCTGCCCAGTCCTGGAATCAGGTATTTCTTTAAGGAGCCCTGGTTCCTTTTAATGAGGAATGGTATCTGAAAGAACATGGCTGCACTAAGACTCAACATCATTTCTATAATATTCCTGTCCCCCCAAAAATGCATATCCTGAATCTAACCATAAGGAAACATCAGAGAAACTAAAATTGAAAGGTGTCTTACCAAAAAATGGAACTACACCCTTCAAAAATGTCAATGTCCATGGAACCATCCTAGGTGTTCATCAATGGGGGAATGGATAAAGAAAATGTGGTTCATATACACCATGGAATGCCACACAACCATAAAAAAGAATGAAACTGTGCCCTTTGCAGCAACATGAATGCAGCTGGATACCATCATGGTAAGCAAATTAACACAGAAAGAGAAAACCAAATACAGCATGTTCTCACTTGTTAGAGGAAGCTAAATACTGGGTACACACAGGCATAAAGATGAAACAACAGACACAGGGAACTCCTAAAGGAAAGGCAAGAGAGGGGGAGCAAGGGTTGAAAAACTATCCATGGTGTACCATGTTCACTACTTGAGTAACAGGTTCGATAGAAGCCCATACCTCACCACCACACAATACACTCATGAAGCAAACCTGCACATGTAACCCCTGAATCTAAATTAAAAATTTAAGAGTATTTAAAACAAAATCAATGTCCCAAAAGACAAAGAAATATGCACAGGTGGGGGCGGTGGGTACATTTAAAGCCCAGATTCCTTCGCTACTATACAATGTGACCATGTAACCAAAAACAATTTGTACCCCCTAAAGGTATTTAAATTTAAAATTTTTTTTAAAAAACCATCAATATCCTGAAAGGCAAAAACAGGCTGTTTCAGATGAAAGAAAAGACAAGACATGAAAACCCAATGTAATGTGTGAGACTCACTTGGCTCTTGGTCTGAATTTTTAAAAATTTCATATGAAGGACAGTTTTGGAACAACAGTCAAAATTTGAATAAAGGCTGTAGATTAGATAATAGTATTGTACAAACTAAATTTTCTGATTTTGAAGACTAATATGATAAGGCAAATGTGAAGACACATAGTGACAGGTATATAGGAATGCTTTGTGTGTTTCTTTAACATTTTTCTGTCAGTTTAAATTTATTTCCAAATATAAAGTTTTAAAAAATACTCTGTGTTTCTCCTCATCCTCCTGACAGCACTGGGCTCGATGGGGAGGGGCAGAGGGGTTTTTGGTTACTGAAGCGGCAGAGAGACCTTTGTGATAGTCACAGGGTATGGCTTTGAAGAGCAGGGTGAGAAATGGAGACTCTTGGGCTCCTATTCTTCCATCTTGGCATTAAGAGCATCCACAACTTCTGGCAAGATGGTGACAGGGCAGTTTGGTCCATGAGACCCTCCGCAAAAGAGAACACCCATAAAGACTCTCACTCTCCCCCAGGGGCTGTGGCTCTCATCATTGCCAGCCTGCTTTTCACATGCTGCTTGGCCGCTGCCTCAGCCACCGCCTCAGTCACCACCTCAGCCACTGCCACCACTGCCACTGCCACCATCACCCCACTCCTGCCTGAGGTGACTCATGGCTCCTGGACCTGTAAAGACCCCTGCCAAGCACTGCACTACTGAAACTGCTGCTGCCACTACCATACCCCAACCCTTACCTGGAGCCAGGCTCGTGGAGCTCCTCCCATGCATCGTTGAAGTGGTGGCTGGCACCGCTGCTATCATTGCCTGCTCCCTCCCACCCTGGGCAGCCTCCGACTTCCTCCCAGCCTGGCCCGAGTAGCCCAGTGCTAGAAATCAGAGCTGAAAGGACATTAGGCTTAAAGGAAAAGTCTCAGAGTGTACTTGGTTCCCCTGTTTTAATTTTTTTTATTCTTTGTCTGTTTGTCTTACCCATCTTTTTTTCCCTTTTCTGTTATCAATAATGTTTTCATACTTTCTTTGGATCTGTTAGTTTACTGACTTTATTCTATTCTATTTTTTCTTTTCTCTTTAGACTCATCTTTATATAGGGGAATAGTACACCAATAAGGAGGTTGGTTAGCTTGTATGTCTGTATGATTGCATGTTTTAGTTTTTTTGGAGGTTTGTTGGTTTGTTTGTTGTTGTTGTTGTTTTCTTTTTACCCATATCTGTCTTTGTATCTCTTTTCATTTGTTAGTGAGAACGTTTGTCTGTTTTCCCACTTACTCTTCTCTCTCTCTCCACCTCCTACTTCCCCCTACTCCCTGTTCCATTCTTTTCCCTTTTCTTACCTCATTTTGCTTTCAGGGAGTAAACCTATAACCCCACTGCATGGACAGATTGCAAGGCAGTGGAAAGTTGGTTCCAGATTATTCATACACGTGTCAGTGGATACTAGGATCTGCAGATAGATTTTGAATCACAGCTCCCCCCTCAATTAAATCTCAAAACTGCAAAAAGTATCACCCCCAACCTATAGTCCAGCTCCAGAACTGAACAAAGACATAAGGAAGAATAGGAGATTGAACAAACAGAAGTAAAAGCAAACCATGAACAACAGAATTAAAGAAGATGGGGAGAAGCAAAAAGTGGGGAGGAAAATCTACACAATGAAGAAAAACCAAAAGAAGAATATAGGTCTCACACAGACCCCTGGGAGGTCAGACACTGAGAAAACAGACTTCGGAACACAAAAAATGAAGAGCCTCCAGAATGACTGGTCACATATGACAAACCCAGACATCAAGACATTAGTTGAGAGAATAAAAAGGAGAGACAAGAGGAAAATAGGAAGGAGCTGATAACTGAAATAACCGCAGTAAAGAATACTGTGATTGAAAATAAATAACAAACTAATAAGCATGGAAAGCAGAATTAGCCAAGCAGAAGAAAGAATCTCAGAGCTTGAAGACCAAACTACAGAACTAACCCAAACTGTCAAAAACATAGAAAAGAAGCTTAAAAAGACAGAAAAAAACCTTCAAGAGATGAACGATTACTTCAAGAGACCGAATTTAATAGTAATTGTACTCCCTGAGGCAGAAAGAGAGACAGAGACCACCCTGGAACAAACATTCCATGAAATTATTCAAGAAAACTTGCCTCATTTCATCAATGATGCAAAAATTCAAACACAAGAGATTCAGAGAACCCCTGCAAGACAACAAATGAGAAGACCAACTCCCAGGCATATAATAATTTGCCTAAACAAAGTAGGTATAAAATTAAAAAATTTGGGCCAGACTTGGTGGCTCGGCCTGTAATCCCATGCTTTGGGAGACCGAGGTGAGTGAATTGCCTGAGCCCGCGGGTTCAAGACCTGCATGGGCAACTTGGTGAGACCCCATCTCTACAATAAATCAAAAAAATTACCCAGGCATGGTAGTGTGCACCTGTAAAAAAGAAAAAAATCCTAAAGGCAGCAAGAGAAAAAGGTAAGACTACCTACCAGGGAAGACCAATTAAAATCTGCAGACTTATCTATAGAAATCCTTCCAGCTGGGAGAGCTTGGAGCCAAATCTTCAAAGTTCTCAAAGATAAACAATTTCAACCAAGAATAACCTACCCAGTCAAGCTAAGCTTCATCAGTGAGGGAGAATTTAAATCTTTCCCAGACATCCAATCCCTAAGAACTTATGCTGCCTCCAGACCACCTCTGCAAGAAACACTTAAGAAAGTATTAAACACAGAAGAAAAGGAGAAAAGAACAACAGTGTTCTTCAAAAGAATACAGGGAAAAGATAGAAAACACATGAATCAACCAAAAAACCAAAGGAAAGACAATAAATAAACAGGAGCAACAACAACTCTATAAGAACCTCATGACAGAGATAAATCCCCACATTTCAATAATTAGCCTGAATGTGAATGGACTAAATGCACCACTGAAAAGACACAAAATGGTGGACCGGATAAGAAACCATGACCCCATTATTGCTGCATCTAGGAGACTCATCTCACTACAAGAGATGCACACAGACTCAAAGTTAAAGGATAGAAAATAAGTTTCCAGGCAAATGATTCACAAAAGAAGGCAGGAGTTGCAATCTTAATATCAAACAAAACAACCTTTAAGCTATCAAAAATTTTAAAAGATGCAAAAGGGTACCACATAATGATAAAAGGTTCAATCCATCAACAAAAATATCCATCCTAAACATATACGCACCTAACACAGGAGCACCAGCATTTATAAAACAACTACTAAATAAACTAAAAGAAGATATTGACTCTAACACTATTATAGCAGGGGACTTGAATACCCCACTGAAAGCCCTAGATAGGTCATCAAGGCAAAAAATTAACAAGAAGATCCAGAACCTAAACTTGACACTTGACCAAATGGACTTAGTGGATACCTACAGATTATTCCACCCAACAACCACAGAATATATATTCTACTCATCATCACATGGAACACACTCCAAGATCAATCACATCCTTGCCTATAAATCAAGCATAAACAAATTCCATAAGGTTGAAATCTTGCCATGCACATTCTCAGACCACAGTGGAATACAAGTAAATATCAAAACCAACATTTCCCCAAGGCCCACAAAGACGTGAACACTAAACAGCATGATACTGAACAATGACTGGGTCAATACTGACATCAAGAAATTGAAAGATTCCTAGAAACAAATGAAAATGAAGCAACATATTACCAAAACCTCTGGGATGCCATGAAATCAGTTTTAATAGGGGAATTTATATCTCTACAAGCACACATCAAGAAAATGGAAAGATCACAAGTGGAGAGCCTAACAAATCACCTAAGAGAGCTAGAAAGGGAAGATCAAAACCCCAACTTTAGGAGAAGAATCCAAATTACAAAAATAAGAGCTCAAATACAGGACATAGAGGGAAAAATATCATAGAAAACATCAACAGCCGGGCTCGGTGGCTCAGCCTGTAATCCCACGCCTTTGGGAGGCTGAGGTGAGTGGATTGCCTGAGCCCACGGATTCGAGACCCGCCTGGGCAGCGAGACCTCATCTCTACAATAAATCAAAAAAAATCAGCCGGGCGTGCTAGCACATGCCTGTAATTCCGGCTACTTGGAAGGCTGAGGTGGAAGGATCGCCAGAGCCCAACAAGTTGAGGCTGCGGTGGCCGGGAGCAGCCACTGCACTCCAGTCTGGGTGACAGAGTGAGACTCCAACTCAAAAAAAAAAAAAAAAAAGAAAACATCAACAAAACAAAAAGCTGATTCTTTGAAAGAATTAACAAGATTGATGGACCCCTAGCCAGAATGACCAAGAAAAAGAGAGAAAAAGCCCAAATAAACACGATCAGAAATACAAAAAATGAAATCACAACTGACTCAAAGAAATACAAAAGATTATCAGAGATTACTATGTGCACCTATATGGAAACAAATTTGATAACCTAGATGAAATGGAGGACTTTCAGACATCACACAACCTCCCCAGGTTAAAACAAGAAGACATTGAGACACTAAATAGACCAAAAACAACCCAGGAAATTGACTCTGTCATACGAAAACTGACTACTAAAAAGCTCTGGACCGGATGGCTTTCCAGCAGAATTCTACAAAATGTACAAGGAGGAGCTGATACCAATCCTAATGAAAGTATTCCAGGCAATCAAGAAAGATGGAACTCTCCCCAAATCATTTTATAAAGCTAACATTACACTGATACCCAAACCGGGTAAAGATCCAACAAAGAAAGAGAACTACAGGCCAATATCCCTGATGTACATAGATGCAAAAATCCTCAAGATTCCAGCAAATCGGATCCAAAAACACATCTCAAAAATCATCCACCATGACCAAGAAGGCTTCATCCCCAGGATGCAGTGCTGGTTCAACATCCACAAGACCAAAGATGTCATTAAATACATCAACAGATGTAAAAACAAGAACCACATGATTATCTCATTAGATGCAGAAAAAGCTTTTGATAAAATCCAGCATCCCTTCCTGATAAAAGCCCTCAAACAACTAGGTATAGAAGGAACATACCTCAAACTAGCAAGTGCCATCTATGACAAACCCGCAGCTAACATATTGCTAAATGGACAAAAACTAGAATCATTTCCCCTGAAAACTAGAACAAGACAAGGCTGTCGGCTCTCACCCCTCTTGTTCAGTATTGTGTTAGAAGTCCTAACTCAGGCAATTAGACAAGAGAAGGAAATCAGGGATTTCCAAATAGGAAAAGAGGAAGTCAAGTTATCCCTCTTTGCTGATGATATGATCCTATACCATAAAAATCCAACAGAATCTATCAAAAACCTACTTGCACAGATAAAGGACTTTGGGAAAGTCTCAGGGTACAAAATAAATGTGCAAAAGACAGTTGCGTTCCTTTACACCAACAAAAAGCAGGCAGAGATCCAAATAAAAAGCACGATCCGATCCACAACAGCCACTAAAAAATTGAAATATCTTGGCATCATCCTAACCAGAGAAGTGAAAGACCTTTACAATGAAAATTACAAAACACTGCTTAAAGAAATCCAAGAAGACACAAAGAAATGGAAAAATATTCCATGCTCATGGATAGGAAGAATCAACATTGTTAAGATGTCCATCCTACCAAAGGCAGTCTACAGATTCAATGCAATATCCTTTAAGCTACCAACACATTCTTCTCAGACCTGAAAATGACAATACAGAAATTTATATGGATATATAAATGACCACGAATAGCTAAAACAATCCTTAGTTAAAGAAACAGAGCAGGAGGTATCACACTTCCAGACTTCAAACTTTACTATAAGCCTACAGTAATCAAAACAGCCTGGTACTGGTACAAGAACAGGCACATAGACCAATTAAACAGGATAGATTTTCCAGAAGCAAATCCTCAATTCCTCAACCAACTCATCTTTGACAAAGCCTCCAACAACAACCACTGGGGAGAGGAGAACCTATTCAGTGAATGGTGCTGGGAAAACTGGCTGACCGCACACAGAAGATCGAAACAGGACCCCTACCTATCACCATACACAAAAATTAATTCTAAATGGATCAAAGACCTGAATGTAAAACCTCAAACTGTAAGAATCATAAAAAACGCAGGAGACACCTTTATGAAAATAGGAACTGGGAACCAATTCCTATTCAGAACCCAAAAGGCCAACACCTTAAGAAATAAAACAGACAAGTGGGACCTCATCAAATTAATGAACTTCTGCAAAGCAAAAGAAACCATCAAGAGAGCAGGGAGACAGCCCACAGAATGGGAAAATATATTTGCCAACTGTATATCTAACAAAGGCCTAACATCTATAATCTACAAGGAACTCAAACGTGCAGAAAGGAAAAAAAAAACAAACAGCCCCTTTAAAAAGTGGGCAAAAGACATGAATAGACACTTCTCAAAAGAAGATATATGGGCAGCCAACAGATACATGAAAAAGTGCTCAGCCCCACTCATCATCAGAGAAATGCAAATCAAAACCACATTGAGATGCCACCTAATCCCAATAAGAATGATCATCATTAATAAAACAAACAACAACAGATGCTGGCAAGGATGTGGAGAAAAAGGAATGCTTCTACACTGCTGGTGGGAATGCAAACTAGTGCAACCTCTGGAAGACAGTGTGGCGATTTCTGAAAGAACTAGAAATTGACCTTCCATGTGATCCAGCAATTCCCCTATTGGTAATATACCTGGAGGAACTCAAATCATTCTGCAAAAAAGATACCTGCACACATATGTTTGTTGCAGCTCTATTCACAAGAGCCAAAACATGGAACTAACCGTGTTGCCTATCGAAGCTGGACTGAATTTAAAAAATGTGGTATATACATGATGGAATATTATGCAGCCATAAAGAAGGACAAATATATGAACTTTGCAGCAACTTGAATGAATTTGGAGTCAATCATACTCTGATTTATCACAGAAACAAAGAACAGTGTTCCATATGTTCTCACACATAAACAGACCTTGAACAATTATAATGCTATAAGAAATCGATTGGCAATAGTGGGAAAGTGTCAGAGGAGGGGGAAGTGGGATTGGCAGTTGAGGGAAACTACTAGGGGACGGAGGGGCATACCTCATTAACAAGGTTACCTGCATAATCAATGTTTGTATACCTAACCCTGAAATGTACCTCACACCTTTATAATAAATTTTTTTTAAATGACATTGTGGCATTAGGCAAGTTGTCAATATGTGAATGGTGATTTAGTCAAGCAGATAAAATTTTTAGATAATTATATTAATTGTATATCTATTTTAATATGTTTTTTAAATGTATGTAACAGAAACCCATAATGAACAACCCATAGTGAACCCATAATGTATGCAACCCATAACTTCACAGATATTAGTATGTAGTTAAGGCTAAGCTTGAAAGAGTCAACTAAAAGAAAAACATTCCATAAATAATAGTACGTGCAGTACAGCCATGGCAAAAATTGTAAATATTGAACAGGAATGACTAAAGTTAAAGGAGCATGGATACATAGAAGAAAGCACTTACATTAGGAGCCCTGTATTTCTCTAGACATGACTTCCTACTTAATGTCTTGAGTAAACCTCCTTGTCTTCATCTATAAATAGGGATGAGAATATTTGTCCACTTGAACAGTTATCGTAATACTACAGAAAAAGGATTGGCAGTAGTGAGAATCTGCCGGGGGGCGGGGAGGGGACACCTCACCAACAAGGGTACCTGCATAATGAACATTTGTGTACCTAACCCTGAATTGTACCCCACATCTTTAAATAAAAAAATTAAAAGTTAAAAATATGTATATATTTGTCCATATCATTATCTGTGATGTTTACAAAAGGGATTGACTAGGACAAGTGTTGTTATTCTATAATGAATACAAACGGAGCCAACTCAATTATTCCCTTTATTTCTCTGATTTATAATAACACTTGGCAATTCTTTCATTAGCCAGCCATCCAGAATAGGAATGACTCTCTTTTGCCTCCTCTTCCTCCTTCTTACTAAGTAAAAGCCTTTCTATTCCTTCTTATCACTTTCTGCAACTGGAAGGATGTGAAATTCCACCTTCTGGGCATGGCTGTTCTGACAATCATGGTCATACTTAGGATTTGTTCATTTGATAGACCTTCTTCATCCCAGTCATTCTTCCTCAACCTTGGGATAATCTTGAGCTCTCTGAACTTTTGAGCAGGTGAAGTGTAGTGTATTGAGGATATTATCATGATATAAATGCTTATTTTTATGGTTTCATCTTAATAAGCATTTTGTTATGCCTAGAGTTATACAAAAAATATTAAAAGTAAAAATATTTCACTTTTCATTCATTGACATTTTAGGTCACAGAAGAATCAGTGTGAGAAAAGTATAACTTACATCAGGAAGTTATTCTAGATGTGAATCTTTACTCTTCTACTTTTCAGTCATGTGATGTTGAAAGGGTAATTTGATCTTTCTACGGATCTCTTTCCTCTGACAAAATCTGGAATACCAAAACCTCCCTCATCTGTGCATGCAAACTAACTTAGGATCCTTGTTAAATGCAGATTTTGATTCTGTTTGTCTGTAGTGGAATCTGAGATTCAGCATTTCTAAAACGTTTCCAGGTGATGCTACCACTGCTGATCGATGGTCCACACTCAGAGCATTGAGGACTGAAGCCACAGAGAAAAATGTCTAACCTAAAGCAGATTCCATATGAGTTTGTTTCACTCCCTCCTACTTCCCACCACTTCACTTTCTAAAGGGGACGTCTTGCTGAAAAAACTCACTACGAAATGTCAATCAAAAGATGAAAAAAAAACCTTAAGAAATTCACAGTTCTACACTAGAGGTTGATTAGGGTCAAATGAAGATATATTTAAACCTAATTAAGATAAAGCATCCCTCATTAAGTTGAGAGAAAGGCTAAGAGTGAAAACTCCAAGGACAGGTTGATTTCTGTCAGATTTCTGTCAAAAAAATTATTGCATCAAGGGAGTACAATGACAGCCTCAAAGAATGACAGTCCCAGCTGTAATTCTGAAGTCAGTTTTAATATTGTAGAACTTAAAAAATAATAATAACATTTATCGAGAATTTGTTTTAAACTTAGCGAATCCCTATACAAGGATTAGCACATCCCAGTCCTCACTTCTTAAACTTGTTATCACTCTTACCAAGTTGGTGGTTGTGAGCTTGAGAGCAAAAACCTGCCATGTTCACATCTGTATCCCTAACATTTGGCAAAGAGCTGGTATCTAGCAGGCATCTGACAAATACTGGCTTGAAAAGAGATTTTTTTTTCCTCAAGTCCTCAAATACATAATATTCCATTTCATTGAATCTAAGTTACCATCACTTATATGAAGTACTATTATTTTATATATCTCTAAGAAATAAAAAAATACTCCTGTTTAAATCTTGTGCACCAAAGTTAATGATCTGAATGTATGCTTATTGCCAGAGCCCTTCTCCATCCTGATGCTCATTCCATTTGTTTTTGTTATTTTGACATTAAAAATGATGTTCTTTCACCAATATTCTTAGGCATTGGTGCTGTTATTTCCATGAATGAGATTTAAGTCCAAAAACTTAGTATGAGCAATGTATTATGCCTTTTCATGTTTTTTTTTTCTTTCGCCTTTATTTCTTTTGGTCTTTCTCTGATATCTCTGGGTTCAAGGAACAGATCAGAGATACATGTATCTAGTCTGCCTACACAAACCATATAATAAATACATGCAATTTGAATTTAAAAAAATTTTTTTAAATCTTGTGCACATGCAGGATGCATCCCAAATTTAGAGATTTTTAAATGTGGAGAGTAAAAGGGAATTTTAAAATTGAGAAACTGTAGTAGTCGGCTCTACTACAAAGTTACCCACCCAGCACAGATGTGAAATGGCTAAATGATCTTCCATTAGGGTTGCAGAAGATACTGTAGGTAAGGAGGGAAACAAGAATGGACAAGGAGATGTTTCTTTATAACACAAAAGATATTATAGATTCAATGACCTGAGGCAAGTGGGGATTTTGCTTAGATTGTGATCAAGATGGCAGTCATCTTTTCTCAGGAAAAATACAGTGGACTCCTCCTTTTAAAGATCAAGAGAACTGTAGAATCCATAAGACATTGTACCAAGGCTAATGGCCCTTTGATCAAAAGCATACAGAAGATTAAGGGGGACAGGAGCAGGGAAGTCATTGTCGTCTCAGTTTACACAAATCTGTGCAGTAGCTATTAAGAGAACCCAGAGCTATAGATATCCAGCTGAGTGAGGATGCTTGGAGCAATTGCATGGAAAGAAACTGAGAAGTCTCAGTCTCAAAAGACTAGGATCAGGGCAGACATCTTTCTGTTATGGACTAACATGGATGAAGGAACTATTTTATGTGTGATCAAAGAAGGCTCTGACAACAGGTGATCAAACTGAATACCAGACCCTAGGAATCAGTGGGACAAGTGAAGAAATCAGAACGATCCCCAAATGAGGTTTCCCTTGCCTGAGGTCACTATATATCACCACAATTAAGAGTGATGACAACACCCCATCCTTCTCTGCAGCTGTCTTTATTTGAGTGAAAATGGCATTTGTTGAGATTCTCTCCTCAAGTAATGACCTTTGGCAAGTTACTCAGTTACTCTGGGCCTCAGTTTCCCCATCTATACAATGGTAAGAGAGTGACAGTACCCACCTAATCTTGAAGTGAGAAAAATCAGCTCATACATGAGAACCTTTTGAACAGATTCTGGTATACGACAATCACTCAATGAACACTGCTTATCTTTACTGTTATTAGCTGATGTATAACTTTTCATAGATTGACACAATGATTTGACTCAATGCTGCATTCAGGATCATGCAACAGGTTGCATACACCTGCAGCAGTCCAAAATTCTTATCCCCAATTTTTTCTTTAAAAATGTTTTTTTAAAGATGTGGGGTAAGGTCTGGGCATGGTGGCTGAACCTGTAATCCCAGTACTTTGGGAGGCCAAGGCAAGAGGATTGCCTGAGCCGGGGGATTCAGGACCAGTCTGGGCAACTTAGTGAGACTTCGTTTCTACAACAAATCACAAAAAAATAGCCAGGCATGGAGGCATGCATCTGTAGTTCCAGCTACTTGAAGGACTGAGGCAGAAGGATTGCCTAAGCCCAGCAGGTTGAGGCTGCGGTGGCCGTGAGCGTGCCACTGCACTCCAGCCTGGGCGACAAGAGTGAGACTCCAACTCAAAAATAAATGAATAAATAAAGATGCGGGTTACAACTCAGGGTTAGGTATACAAATGTTCATTATGCAGGTATCCTTTTTGATGAGGTGTGCCCTCCCTCCCCTGGCAGATTCCCACTACTGCCAATCCCACCCCCAATTTTTTTTAAATTAACAACTGTTAGAAGGGGTTCAATTTCAGAAATTCAGGAACGTGGCCTTCCCAGAACCATGGCCACCTGCTTCTCACAAAGCAGCCTGACAGCAACCGCAGCTCAGAGGGACCAAGTCCCCAACCCACCTTGCTGCAGCTCCATATTTCCTTTCAGAACGCAGATTGTGTGCTGTGTAGCCTGTCTTGTGCACAAAAATATTAACCTCTGGAATCGAATGTGTCTGTTCATAAACTAACACGCCACTCACACCGTCAGCCCTCGCAGCGTCCCCCCTCCGGAGCTGCAAGGCAGGCGCATCACACTTGTCAGCTGGTTCAACTTCTTAGGCATGACATAATTTGGAAATGTGAAAGATCCCAAATTATCTAATCCTGAGGTGACAAATCAAGTACAGCGCTCACAAGCCCAGACAGTTTACATGCCAAATAAACAAAACACAACAGTAGCAGGGTATCAATCTCATAATAGTTTAGAAAAATAAGTTCATTTCTTATCTGGAAGATACATGAACCTGGCTGTAACCTCACCTCTAATTGTGGCTGAATAGAAATTAGGTGCTGTTTTTAATCTAATCTGCAGTAACATAATAACGTCATGTCACAAAAGTTTCTAAAGAAGGGGTCCGTACTTATCTACAGAATTATTTACAATACCCAGTGACTAGTCATAAATGTAAAATTAATAAATTTTCTCATATATATTGATGTCTTTAAAATGTCATAAATGTTAGGTCTAGCCAACCACTAAAAACCTCCTCCAACTAAATAAGACTTTGTTTTCTTACTAAGGACACAACTATAAAAATTATTTATTTATATAGCCTATATTGATACATTACAAAAGCTATAGATATTTGTGTATCTTTCCGACTTTCTGCTGAATGTAATCGTTCCAAGTTGTCCAGCTTATTTCTTCCACCTGATTTTAACTAATGCTTATGTTATTCAGATTTAGCCAAACCCATTCTTCTTCTTCCAACTCTGATGGAAAATTAAGGCAAAGAAGAAGATGGCAGAAAGGACTAAGGAAAGAGAACTTGGTTTCCCTTAGGTCAGATAACCGCTAGAGCAGACTGAAGGCTTTCAGAGGCTCAGTTACAAATTACAGCACCTTTCTCTCTCAGAATTCTGTTGAAAACAGCTGTATATCTAATGAAAGTTCACATGGTTGAAAATAATCATACCCAGTGAGATTTTTCCACATGGACTATAAAATGTGTTTTTTCCTCAGAACTTCATAAACCATCAACAAGACTGTGAGTAAGCACGGGAAGGGATTCATCCTGAGCAAAAATCAATTTTATTGGAGAAGCAAGGAAAGGCAATGCATACAAAGAGGTAAAGACAACATTCCCCAGGAAAACCTAAGTGGCAGGTGGGCCGAAAACTTAGCTCATGTCTACACTACTAATTTGGGTGATGGAATTTGCATGCAAGTTTGAACTGGATCATCTACATAAGATTCATGTGTAAACTGAATTGAAAGGAAAATTGTAAGGAACCAACAATACAGTTCAGTCACTAGTCTAAGTGACAGTTGTGTTCACTTTACAGCCCAGAAAGTTCTAGGAGGGACGCATTTAGGTGAAATAATCTTATGACCTGTGTGTGTTTGTCTTTATTTCTTTTTCAATTAAAGAATTGTTCCATGTCTAAATTATCCCAGCTATGCATACTTCACACATAGTAAACAGTCAAGAAGTGTTATATGACAAATAGACCTTTTTGCTAAGGGGTTAATGACCAAATGACTACAGGACACCCTCAATTAAGAAAAAAACTAAAAAGGTGGGGGGTGGTTTCCAGGATATATTGTTTTCTTTGTGTGACCATCTCAATTCTTCTACCAAAGAAGTCTTCAACAAGTAGAAAGAAACAGTATACTAAAGATTTCTGATTGCTTCCCTGAAGCCGTGGCCTGGACACCCCTGTAATTCTAGGGCTGTTGTGAGCTGGAACACTCTGGTGAAAACTTTCTTGGACTTACACTTGTTGGTGAAAAACACAAGGTGTGATTCTGCTACTAAGAGTAGAACAAAACATTCAAGTACTGAATTTCCTTTGTCTATTGCCCTTAAATGTTCCCCAGTTACCAGAAAGACTCAAGAGAAATCCATGGAATGGGTATCTTCTTTTTTCTCACATATAAGATGAAACCAAACTAACAGCTTAATTCCTTGTCAATAATAACAATAAGGAATTGCGTTTAGAACTATATAAAATCACTGGAATACATGCCTCTTAAAAGAATAAGAAGCGCCGGGCTCAGTGGCTCAGCCTGTCATCCCAGCACTTTGGAAGGCCAAGGCAAGTGGATTGCCTGAGCCTGTGGGTTCAAGATCTGCCCGGACAACTTGGCGAGACTTTGTCTCTACAATAAATCCAGAACTAGCCGGGCATGGTAGCGCGCACCTGTAGTTCCGGCTACTTGGAAGGCTGAGGCGGAAGGATTGCTGGAGCCCAGCTGGCCAGCACTGAGGTGGCCATGACCATGCCACTGCACTCCAGCCTGGGCGACAGAGCGAGACTTCAACAACAACAACAACAACAAAGGAATATGAAGACTTGCACAGTTTAGTGGGGAAGGAAGATCTGGAAGCAAATAACTAAATATAGCAGGTTAAGTGTTGAGAAGCTATACATGAGAAGCTACATGACATGAAGAAAAGATCCATAGCCCTTATACAGAAGTCCTGGAAGACTTCATGGAAAGGTGTCATTTGACATGGGTTATAAATGACAAGCAGTAACTGGTCAATTAGAGAAGGAGGGGAAGGGTATCATGGAATAAACAGCAGTGCTGAGACCTTGCAATATCTGGATGCTGTCTCTGAATAGTATGTAGGATGACAGTGCAAATAGTTGACACCAGGAAGAAAGGAGGACAGATTCCCAAGGGCATCTTTAGCATGTGCCAACATACAAAATTCATATGTTGAAATTGATCCCCACTGTAGTGGTATTAAAGAGTGGGACCTTTTAGGAAATGATTAAGTCAAGAGGGTTCTACCCTCATAATGAATTTGTGCTTTATAAAAGGGTGGGAGGGAACTGGCTTAGACTCCTTTTACTCTTCTGCCTTCCACCAGGTGAAGACATAGTGTTCAAGGAGCCATCTTGGAAGCAGAGATCAGGCCCTCACCAGACACCAAAACTGACAGAACCTTGATCTTGAATATCCTAGCATCCAGAACTGTGAGAAATAAATTTATCTTCTTATAAATTACCCAGTCTCAGGCATTCTGTTATAGCAAGACAAATGGACTAAGACACCATGCTAAAGTATACGGATTTATCTCAAGTATGAAGTGACCAGTGGAAATATTAAATCAGGGGAGTCATAGAGTGGGATTGGATCTCTAGGGACTATGCAGAAGATAAGAGAAAGATGAGAAAAACATTTGCAGAAGTGTTTGTAGTTTTCTAGGTGGGACATAATTCTGGTCTGAACTAAAGGAGCAACATCAGGAATGGCAGAAAAGACTAAATCAGAAACATCTTTTTGATTTAAGATTGTAAAACATATTGACCAACCAAATAGGGAGAATAAAGGAGAAATCAATGATATCCAGATTTTTATCTTGTATAGTTGGGTGGAAATTAGCATCATTAATTAAGAAGAATCAGACTTAGACACGTTGAATTTAAGATGCCCAAAGGAAGTCAAGCACCAATGCCCAACAGACCATGGTTAATATTAATCTGGTTAGGAAATTTTATTTATAGTGGGTTCTTATAACTTATTTAATTCCTGCAATGTCTAGAAATTTTGACAAGTATGCAGAAAGAGTAAAAAGCATA
Source organism: Carlito syrichta (assembly GCF_000164805.1). Taxonomy (NCBI): domain Eukaryota; kingdom Metazoa; phylum Chordata; class Mammalia; order Primates; family Tarsiidae; genus Carlito; species Carlito syrichta. The sequence continues at coordinate 38,509 of NW_007187547.1, forward strand.
CATAGTCCATGTGTTTTTAGAACTTTTATTTCTTAAAAATCTCAACTAAAATTTTTGCCCACTTAAATTTTTTTTGGTTCCCACCTGCCGGAATTTTTCTATTTCCAAAGCTTCAAGTCATCTCTCCTTCCTCTAAATTTTGCTGTCAAAGTGCACGCTAACAATGTCAATGTCTTTCCTTTGTCATTTATATGATACCTTTTGCCTGTCAGTTAATTTTTTATAAATATAGCCTTGTAATTCCCAAATGAATTAGGAATATTTTAAAAGGCAGAGCTAATGTTTCTTTCTTTCTGCTGTTTGTTTGTTTGGGGAGCTAGAGATTTTGCAAAATGTCTAGAAAAAGTAACAGATTAATTGAACCAGACCTTTTGGGCTTGAATCTCAGCTTTGCTGCCAACTTATTACCTTTGGCAAGTTATTTGCTCTATGTCTCAGTTTCTTCATTTAATCATGAAGAAAATAATCATATGTTCTTCACAGAGCAGAGGTGCTATGAAAACTAAGTAAGACAACAAATGTAAAGCACTTTCTAAACTCCTAGGGAGGGCATAGTAATAATTTAATAAATATTTGTACCAGTCAAGATAAGTTAGGATGTGCTATGTCAACAAACAGCTTCAGTGGCTTAAAACAATTTAAATGTATTTCTTCTTCATGCTATGGAATGAATGGATCAATAAGGGATTTCTGCTCATCAAAGTCACTCAGGAACCCAAACTGACAGCAGCCACTATCTTGAATGCTGCTGGCTGCCATGTCAAGGGGAACAAGAGCCTGGAGGGTCTTACACCAGCAATTAAATGTTCCAGAAGGGAAGTGGCACATCCCACCTAAAACGTATTGGCCACAGTAGTCACATGGCCTTATCCAAGTATATGGGAATGAAGAAGCACCATGTCCCCAGAAGAAAAGGCAAAGCAGATATCAGCTGAGTATCCCTAATGACTATCAAAATATTAGTTGTGCTTTGGTCATTTTGTTTACTATAATAAGTTATTCCATATAAAGTATGGAATAGAGTCTTAGAATAGAGTCGGGCTCACACTAAAGATTCTATAAACATAAGCCATTAGCAGTATTAGCACCAGTAATAGTTTCACATGAATAGAATTATTTTAAGTTTACTAAGGCTAAACATTAAAATACATGTACACATGTGTGCATATACACACAAGGGTGAGATTATTTTGATCAAATCTGTACATTGCCAGTCAAATTGGGGTAAGTAATAACAAAATTAATACATGTTTTGAGGGCCGGGCTTGGTGGTTCAGCTGGTAATCCCAGCACTTTGGGAAGCCGTGGCAAGTGGATCGCCTGAGCCCGTGGATTTGAGACCAGCCCGGGAAACTTAGCAAGACTCGTCTCTACAATAAATAAAAAATTAACTGGACATGGTAGCGTGTGCCTGTAGTTCCAGCTACTTGGAAGGCTGAGGTGGAGGGATCGCTGGAGCCCAGCGGGTTGATGCTAGGGTGGCTGTGAGTGTGCCACTGCAGTCCAGCCTGAGTGACAGAGTGAGACTCGAACTCAAAAAATATATATATGCTTGATATAAAAAAACAGAAAATAAGCTTTTAAAAAGCATTTGCTTCATTACTCAAAAAAAACCCATTTTTAATATTGTTGAGTCCTTTCTTCCCGTCTTTTTCCTATTAATGAATCTTTGTTTCTTTAAGTTTGACATAATGATATATAGATAACTTTTAGCTAAATGTGCTAATTTAGCTATTTCTCTGTGTTACGGTAAAGTTTTCCAATCTATCTTCACCCCATACCTGCTCTTCCTCTGGCATTCCTTTCTTTGTAATGGCATCTGCCAGTAATTTATGCTAGACACATGGGAGTCATCCTTGCCATACACTCCCCCTCTCCAATATCCAATCTAGCAGCAAGTCTTAATCAATTTTATCTCTTAAGTTTACCTCAAACACATCTACTTTCCTCCTCCGTTGCCGTCATTCTAGACCAGCGTTACTCAATCTTGGCACCATTGATTATTTTAGTCAGGTACTTCTTAGTTGTAAGGAGCTGTCCTAGGTATTGTAGAATGTTTAAAAGTCTCTAAACCTAGATGCCAGTAGCACTGCTGCCCCCAAGTAGTGACAATCAAAATATCTTCTTAGGTGGGAGAAAATACCCATTTTAAAATACATGTAATGCATTCTGCATAACCAAAGCCTTCTCTCCAGAGTAAAAGACTTTGCTAGAGTCTTATCTGGGAAGAAATAAATTACCCCAGCCCCTTCTATCTTCCTGTCTCACCTGAGGGAGGGGAAAAGAAAGATAAAAAACACTTGTAAATTCACATTCACAGCCCTGAGATACAAACATAGCAAAATGCTGAGATTTGATTATAATTGTAGAATACTTCCCCTTCCTCACTTCTTACCAGCACATCAACAAGGTTTCAGTATTATAAAACAGTGGATTAAAGCTGATATTAGTGCAAGGTATAGACTCTACTTAAGAAGAGTTCTTAGCGAAATTCAAAGACAACAGGGTAGATGAAAATAAGGACACTAGAGGAATTTGAAGCCCCTGTACCTACAACTGCAGCAAACATTAAACTGTCAGTCAGATAAATATAAAATTTCACATTAAAAGCCTATTTGCCCCAGTTGTCATTACCTGGTACATTATATCCAGTTTTCAATAATAAATCACAAAGCATGAGAAAACTCAAGATTAAAAACACTCTCTGAAAAGACAAAGCAAGCATCAGAAACATATTCAGATATGACACAGATTTTGGAATTATCAGAAATGGAATTTAAAACAACTGTGATCAATAAGCTAAGGGATCTAATGGAAAAAGTAGACAACATGTAACAACAAATGAGTAATGTAAACAGAACAATGGAATTTCTAAGCCTAATCAAAAGAAAGGGCTAGAAATCAAGAACACAGTCAGAGAAATGAAGAATACCTTTGGCAGCTTATCAATAGACTGTATACAACCAAAGAAAACACCAATGATCTTGCAGATATGTAAATCAAAACTTCTTTCCAAACTGAAATACAAAAAAAAAAAAAGAATTTTTAAAAACCAACCTAAATATCCAAGAATTGGTGGTAATTTCAAAAGGTGTAGCCTGCATGCAATCATATACCAAGGAAAAGAGATAAATTGTTTAAATAATAATGATCAAAAACTTCCCCAAATTAATGACAGACACAGAACTACAGATCCAAAAACTCAGAGAACATAAAGTAAGATAAATATTAAAGTATCTATATCTAGATGTATGATAGCAAACTGAAGACAAAGAAAATATTTTGAAAGAAGCCAGAGGAAAAGCCTTTTTCTACATAGGAAAAAGGCAAGAATTACAGAAGTTTTTTTTTGTCAGAAACCATTTAAGCAAGAAGAAAGTGAGTTAAAATTCTTGAAATGTTGAGAAAAAAAACCCAATTTAGAATTCTATATCCAGTAAAATTGTCTTTTAAAAGTGAAGGAGAAATAAAGACTTTCACAGACCAGCAAAATTTTAGGAAATTCTTTGCCAGCAAACTGGCTATGAAAGAAATAGTAAGAGATGTTCTTCACAAAGAAGGAAAATTATAAAGGTCAAAATCTCAAATCTACATAAAGAAAGGAAAGGTGCCAGAGAAAGAATAAATTGAGTTAACATACTTTTTTTTTATTCTTAGCTGATCTCATAGATAACTGTTTGTTTAGCAAAGTTATAATAACTGTGTGTTGTATGATTATAGGATATGGATAAGTGAAATAAATGACAGCAAGTCTATAAGGGACAAGAAATAGAAATTGAGTCCTCTGCTATAAGACAAACACCAAACCTCAGATCCAGGAAACTGAGATACTCATACTACTTATGAAGCAGTAGAATGTTATTCAAAAGTAGATTTAGGTGAATAGTAAATGTGTATTAAAAACTCTAGACCAACTAGTAAAAAAAAAAGGGTAAGAAGTATAATTGCTATACTAAGAGTGGAAAGAAAATTGAATCATATAAAATGCTCAATTAAAACCAGAGAGGAGGGCAACCCCCTGGGGTCCCCTCCTGCTCTGGGAGCTTTTCTGTCCTCTCAATAAATCCATTTTTCTAAAAATAAATAAACAAACCAAAAAAATAGAGAAGGAAGAAAAAGGAAACAAAGAACAAGTGCAACACATAACAAACATGGTAGATATTAATCCAATTATGTCAATAATCACTTTAAATGTCAAGGTTTAACCATGCTAATTAAAACACAGAGACTGTCAGAGTGATTAAAAAAAAAAAAAAAACCCCAACCATACATTGTCTATGAAGCTCACTTTAAACATAAAGACACGGAAATGAAAGGAGTAGAGAAAGATATATCATGCTAACACTAATTTTAAGAAAGCTGGAGTCCTTACATTAAGTTCATCCATTCATAATGTCTCCATCCATTGCCAAAAGTATAGATTGCATACTGAAGGTTAAAACCATCTCCAACTGAGAACCATTGGCTTAAACTACACCATCTCTTGCCAGAACACTTCCAATAACTCCTTAATTGGTTCTGTTATATCTGCTCTTGGTCCTTAGCAATTCATTCTACGCTGCAGCCAGAATGATTTTTTAAAACCTAAATCTCATATCAACTTGCTGCATAAAACCTTCAATGACTTTCCTCTGTTTTTAGGACAATAGTGTCAATTTTTAACATGGCCCCTAAGGTTCTGCCTGTTCTGACTCTGGCACCCTCTCCAGAAGCATTTGGGATCATCTCTACTTTGTTTTCCATACACCAGCCTCACTGACCCTCTTTCTGTTCCTCAAAAACTCAGTCTGTTCCTTTCCCCCCCCAGAGCCTTCATACATGCTGTTCCCTTTACTGAAACTTCCCCCAGCCACCACCACTTACTTCTCCCTTGTCTAGATAACTGGGCTTCAGATACAACTCTCAAAGTTTACTTCCTCCAGATCAAGTCTTATTCCCCTTTTTGCAATTTCCCAAAAACCTTGTACTGCTCATTTATAGTACTTATCACTACCATACTCAATTAGTTAATATAAAAATATTTGTTTCATATCCGTTCTTCCTGTTAGATAATAGCAAGGATCCCCCCCACCCCACCCCTTCTGTTAAAATTGCCACATTCCCAGTGCTCAACATAGCCCTCAAGACATACTAGGCCCTCAGTACATACGGTTAAACAAGTAGATAAGTGGGTGACTGAATATCTTTGTAAAGATAATTTTAGGGCTGTATAATAGCCAATATTGGTTATTTTCAAAATTTATTCAGCCATTTCCTACTTGTGGTTACTTAGATTGCTTTCAAATATTTACTAAAAATAGATGGAGAGGAGTTTAAAAATGAAATGAAATATTACTCCAACATCTGATGTCAAAATTTCTCTTTTGAGAGAAAATTTCTTTGGGGAAAATATCTTATTAAGAGTTTGGGGGTACACTGAAATTCTAAGGGGTATATGGCAACTGACTTCCAAAATTTCAAAAGAGTTAACTGTTTTTCCTGAAACAAGGAGGCAAATTTGCTCATTGTTTTAAAGGGGGAGCAGGAAAGAATGATGATGAGAGAGAGACAGAAAGAGAGAGAGAGAGGCAGAGTATGATGATGGACACTGACTGGGGACAGGCCATGAGATGGTCCCTAATGACAGGGTGACAAAACCCCGGATAACAGAACATTGTCAGTGGTGCAACCGTACTCATAAATCTTGGCTCTTAAATAATGCTTTCCATGTTTGTTTTTTTTGTCTGTTTGTTTTTAACCCAGAATCAATGAAACGGCTGATTCCATGTCTGGATGGACATGTAAGAACAGAAGCTGAATGAAAAGAAACAGGAGGCAAAAAGCAGACAACAGGACACCTCTCAATTTTACTTAGATTTCCAAAGGGCAAGGTGGCTCACTCTGGGTGGCAAAAAACAAAAAATCTTAAAAATAAATCTTTAGCATATTCCCCCCACCCATCTCTCTCTCTCTCTCTCTCTCTCCATCTCCATCTCCATCTCCATCTCCATCTCCATCTCCATCTTTTTTTCTTTTTCAGGGGAGGAAGTGTATGTTCAAGGTTGTCTGCTTAGGGATAAAGGTAAAATTATTTCTAGCTATTCAAATTTCTGCTTTTTTTTTCCGTAAGAAAGTCCAAAGAACAAAGCAGCCCTTGTCCTTACAAATGGTTGTCTTGGATCGCAAGATACAGTTTTTTCCTGTTTAAAGTCATATCTCTTATATTTTTTAAACTATATATAACATGAATGCTTAATAAGTGATTACTGAATTAAATTTCTATCATTCTCGGTGCTAAAAACTAGTCTTATTTATAGAAGCATTTCCCCTCTCTTTTAAGAACGCTGCAATATGCCTTAATTTTTCAGGTAATAATTCCCTTCATCCTCTGACTTACAACTATCTCGAATCTTCAAAATCATATTAGGTATTTTGAATCTTGGTTGCGTGAATTTCCCAATTTTGCTAAAGTCTTGTTTTTTAAAGGATCTTAACACACATACTCCTGACTAGCATGGTAAACTAACAATAATTACCTAGAGCTTTCTGAAATTTAAGCGAGATTTTGCTTGTGCTCAGTTTTCAAAAAGTGAAAAATTATTTTGAGCCAATACTTCTTTTGTAAGCTAACTTGGTCCTCCTCTTTAAAGTGCTTCATTAAAAAATCTAACCACCAGCAGAATTAACCATATGGCTGACAAAAGAAAACATAATAATAATCAGAATAACAACTTCAGAATTTATCTAGAAGCCATTTTCTCTTTTTTCACGTTTGATTAAGGTATAATTGAAAAAATTGTCTATATTTACAATGTACAGGATGATGTTTTGACATATGCATATTATAAAATGATTAAATCAAGCTAATAACATATCCATCATCTCACATATTTATTTTTTTGTGGGTAGAATATTTTAGATCTATTCCCTTAGCAATTTTCAGCTATGCAATGCAATATTGTTAACTACCACCCATCACCAAGTTGTACAATAGATCTCCAGAACTTATGCATGCTGTCTAACTGAAATTTCATATCCTTTAACCAACATCATCCCATTTCCCACCCCAATCCCCAGCAATCATCATTCTACTCTCTCCTTCTATGAGTTTGACTTTTTTCTGGCACGCCATCTCTTTTAAAGAATGATCTTTTAAAACCTAGCCTTTTTCAGTTTCCACATATAAGTGTGATCATATAGTATTTGTCTTCCTGCACCTGGCTTTTTCACTTAGCATAATATCATCCAGGTTCACCCATGTTGTCACAAAAGACAGGATGTCCTTTGTTTTTAAGGGTGAATAGTACTCCAGTGTGTATATATACCAAATGTCCTTTACCTATTCATCAATTGATGGATACTTAGGTTGTTTCCATGTCTTGTCCCTGTGAATAATGCTGCAGTGAATATGAGTGTAGATATCTCTTCAACATACGAAGTTTATTTCCTTTGAATATATACCAACTGTGCTGCCCATCAAAACTGGACTGAACGAAGAAAATGTGGTACATATACATGAAGGAATATTACACAATCATAAAGAAGGACAAAATTATGGACTTTGCAGCAACTTGGATGGATTTAGAGTCTATCATACTCAGTGATCTATCACAGAAACAAAGAACTGAGTACCACATGTTCTCACTCATAAGCCGACCCTGAATGTTTGCCATAATACTGTAAGAAAGGGACTGGCAGTAGCCAGAAACTGCCAGGGGAAGTGGGAAGGCATATAACATTCATAAGGGTACCTGTTCTCAAACCAGGCAAAGTGGGAACCAAAAGGAGGCCCAAACTTTACCGGTATGATCACCACTTGTATAACTAATCCTGAATTGTACTCCACACCTCTAAAATGTTTTTTTTAAAGGAGCTATAGCTATATGTGCCAATATGAAATAAATTCTAAGGTACATTTTAAGTGAACAAGCAACTATAAAACACTGTGTATAACGAATATTATATGCTTAACATATTTCTACCAGGTTACACAAAAATCTCATAGTTGCTGCTTCTGGGGAAGGCAATAAGGAACATGGTTCTGAGATAGAAGCAAACTTTAACTTTCATTGAAATATTTCCATTTTTACCATGAGCATGCATTAATTTTTAGCTAAAAGTAGACAATCAAATGGGAAGAGGGAAGACTTTGGGTCTATATTTGATGAAAACAATTAAAATCACTATCACTATTTTGTCTAATGATAATCAGTTCAAATTGCAAATTAGCAACTAATTTATCTCTAAGCTATCAGCAACATTTCAAACATCTCACCAAATCTTACTAATAGTTTTAACCACATGTCAAACAGTTATTTACTCAGTCATTCATTCATCAAATCAATCAATTTATACTAATTGTGGGCCTGGGCAATGAAGGAGCTATGCCAGGACTAGGGACACAGCAGGAAGCAAGAAAAAAGAACAGGTTTTTATCTGCTAGAGCTCAGGGTCTAACAGGAAAGCTGGCATCCAACTAAGGGACCAAAAAAATACTGAAGAGGATTGTGTGAGCACTTGGAAGTGTGTTTACATTAGTCTGCATATCAAAAAGACTCCTAAGGAAAGGACTTTTAGCTGATCCCTGGAGTTAACCAGGTAACAAGTGAAAGAGAAAGATGGGAGGGGGAGAGAGAGAGAGAGAGAGAGAGAGAGAGAGAGAGAGAGTGTGTATGTGTGTGTGTGTGTGTGTGTGTGTGTGTGTGTGTGTGTGTGTGTGTGTGTTCTAAGAAGAGATGGGCAGATGGTGCCACCTCAAGGGTAATAGAGAGCTTTACTTGGAGGCATTGATCTGGACCAAGGAAGCATCAAGCCCAGAGGAATAAATGGAGAGATCACCAGGGAGCAGATCCCAGGGGACTCGAGCAAGGCTGAGAACTGTGAACTCACTTTAATGACAAGGAGAACCATGGCAGGATTTTAAGCAGGTGTATTAGTTTCCTAGGGCTACTGTAACAAATTGCCAGAAACTGAGTGGCTTAAAACAACAAAAATGTATTCTCTCACAGTTCTGGAGGCTAGAAGTCTGAAGCAAAGGTGTCCTCAGGCCCATGATCCTTCTGAAACTTCTCAGGGGGAATCCTTCCCAGCCTCTTCCTAGCTTCTGTTGGCTGCCAGCAGTCTTTTGTGTTCCTTGACTTAGACATATCACTCCAATCTCTGCCTCTGTCATCACATAGCCTTCACCTCTCTGTGTGTCTGCATCTGTGCCCAAATCTCTCCACATAAGGACACCAGTCACACTGGATTTAGCACCCACTATCATCCAGTATGACTTTATATTAACTTGATTACATACAAAAAGACCCCATTTCCAAATAAAGTCATATTCACAGGTTCCACATGGACATGAATTTTGAGGGGACCACAATTCAACCTAATACAGCAAGGACATAATATAATCTGATTTGCATTTTATAACAACTATTGAGAGGACAAAGAGGGGTGAGGTAGAAAGGCAGCAAGACCAGAAAGATGAAAAGTAACTTCATATTTATTATTTCTGAAACATGAGGTTAGTTCTGAGGTCCTAACTGTGTGCCAGCTGATGAGCTATGAGATGCTTTCATGATTTTTCATTCAGACTCACACTGCCCCATTGAGATGGTCAGAGATGTGACTTTACCTGTTCATGGCAACGAGATGCTTTCATGATTTCTCACCCAGACTCACACTGCCCCATCGAGATGGTCAGAGATTTGACTTTACCTGTTCATGGTCACATAACAGAGCTTCTGACCTGGATCTGTCAGGCTCTAGAACCTGTATAGTTTCCATCCTCCAAGGCTGAAACCTGGAGACATTTCAAGGCACTGAGAACTTTTTGACTTGTATTTCCAGGAGGTGGAAAATACCATACACCGGCACGGTTTGGAGCACTAAGTGCACTTCATAGTCTTTATGCAAAGCCAGGGCAAAAGGTGAATAGCTAACATGTCCTAAAGAGCAGTCATATTGTAATATGAAGGAATCTGAGGGTTCCAATCACACTGCCCTATGTCCAGTGATTCAACACTAGGTCAGAAATATTCTTTTTAAGGCGAGACCTATGTAAAAATCTGTGCTTCACAAACACAAGCCCATATTAAAAGAAGCCTGCTTTTTACAACATGAAGAAACTTGGAGCTATTATCTGAAAAACTCAGACACAGAAATGAATACAGAGGGAAAGAAAGGTAAATTGGTGGGAATTGTTTGGACTGCTAGCTAATATTGATCAGAAACACAGACCGCTGGGTCTTCTTCCTCTTCCTGCTTTGCCTTCATAGTCCACAACTGTAAAAATGGATTGAAATTTTTAAAAAGACAATGATGACCAAGGTTATTCTCTCTTGAACTCAGTAGTTTTTTGGGGGGGGGAAATGAGTATTGCAGGTACAGGTTACAGCTTCCATCACTTATCAGAATTTTGTCATCTCAAAGTCTGACCGAAGCACCCAGATCTCAATTTTCTTTTTGCTCTATGTCTTTTCCTTGCAATATTAAAATATAAGAAAAAGAAGGAAGAAAGAAGGGAAGAAAGGAAAAAATGGAGGAAGAGAGGAAGGAAGGGAGGGGGTGGAAAGAATGAAGGAAAGAAATAAAGAAACTTGAAAAAAGTAAATATGAATCCAAAAGGGAGGAGAAAACAATGATTATTCTTATATTTATTACTGGTTTAAAAAATACAACTTTTAAGTCAGGTTGCAATTTATAAACTGGGTCCTAAAAATCGAGAATAAAATGTGTTTAAAAGCAATTAATAAGCAATTTTTATCTAGAAAGTGGGTGATTTTTGTGCAAGGGGGAAAAAAGGCTCGAGGCTTTGCCTCATCTCCTAGAAGCATCCCATATTCTTAGATGTGACGTTGCCTTGGTAACCACAACTTGGTGACCTCGTTATTTCAACCTAATCCTGCTTTGAAATTATAGTTGCTCCACCCTTTTGCCTGGCTAGCCTGATAACATAATCATTGTAAATGAGGATGGGAAAAAAACAGCAGGATACAGTCCCTCCGGTGACACAAGACCAGTCTCACCTTATCATGGAAATAGACGAACAATTAAACGGCAAGAATCTAAAACCCTAAAAGTGGATTTTCTTATTTTTTATATGGTTTGTTATGCTTATTTTCAAAACCTACTGGTGGATTCAATGTAGCAGGGTATCTTGATACTACTATATGAAAATGGAAAATTCCTATTTGTGTTAAAAAAAAAAAAAGAAAAAAAGAAGAGCTAAACTGTCAAAGGTGAAGTCTTTAATTATGCATTTGTTTTGCCCAACAGCCGAATAGAAACCGGAATCAGAATACAATTTTTTAACAAATAGACTGGCAGTATTTGGTTTTGTTTTTCCAGTTTAACTTCCTCTGGCTAAAGCCCCACAGATCAGTTGTCATCTTGAATTCAGTTTCCTTTCATAACAAAGGGGTCTTAAGAGATAACACTGCTTAAATTCTGAATGCATCAAGTATAAATATGCTGCAGTTTAAAGGAAATGTAATTTACTTGTTTGTTTCCATTTGGATGCTTTGAGATCTCTGCTTGGAAAAGAAAGAAAATTCCATTCTGTCTTATTTCCTCCTTTTCTTAAAAATTCAAAAATGACTAGTATACAGTAGTGATAGGTTCAGTTCTCAATAAAATGCTCACACTGCAGCCAAATCTTACATTGAGGAGTCTACCTCTGAGTGGGGCCTGCCTCTGGGGCACCTACACACCCCAAGACTTCCCCTTCAGGACATCTTCCCTATTTCTGACAGCCACACATCAGCTCACCAAGAGATCCCCAGTTGTGGCACTGGAGGGGGGAGGGTTACTTGGATATACTCTCCCTTCCCATTCTCTTGGTGGCAATGATCCCCTCCATCTGCCTCACCACTGTGTGCATCCCAGAGACTATTTCTTTGATATTGGCAGATACACTGTTGGCCCACCCATCAGGTGAATGACAACTGATAGGTGAGAGGCAAGTTCCTGGTTAAGGCCCTTATCTAGAGAGACTAGGCCCAGGGGATAATGTCCTTCATGCGGGTATCCCCTCCTCCCTGCAAAAAAGAGAGCTACCATCATGGGGGCAGTTAAGGGGGGAAAGTCAAAGGTTGGCTAATGGATCCAAAAGTATAACTAGATAGGAGGAAGAAGTTCTCATGTTCTATAGCACTCTAGAGTGGCTATAATTAACAATAACTTATTGCATATTTTCAAATAGCTAGAAGAGCAGATTTTGAATGCTCCCAACACAAAGAAATGATAAATGTTGGAGGTGATGGATAAGCTAATTACCCTGATTTGATTATTCCACATTGTATACATGTATTGAAATATCACTCTGTGCCCCATAAATATGGACTATTACCATGTGTCAATAAAAAATAATAAAAAAAGAGCTGCCACCCGCTATACCTTAAAATGGCAAACACTATTGTGATATCATCTTAAGAGTGTAAGAAAGATTGTATCTTCTTGAAGAAAGCACGCTGCCCAAATTAAAGCATTACTATCAGATTGATATTATCAAATCTCTTTGAGTTGAGTGTACATTGGATTTAGGAGTATTTCTTCCCTTTTGCTGGGAGATGAGTAAAATGCAGTATTTAATAAGGTGTGAGCTCCAGGTATTCTACATGGGGCTATTCTAAGTCAATTGTCCTCTTGTTCATTGTAGCCACAAGAGTAATAATAATATATAATAACGATGAGGGTGATAATAACAGCTAATGTTTTGTGATTTCTCACTTCATCCTTTGCCCCATTTTACAAAGGAGAGACTGAAACACAGACAACTAGGCAACTTGACAGCATTCCAAAACTGGCAGCAAGTGACAAGCTGAAGCTCAAATGCTCTTAGCTATTCGGCTATTCTGACCCCGGTTTCTAACTGTAGAACCAGGACCCTATGGGTAGACATATTAAAACTCACTCTGGGAAGAAAGTTCTAAGTAGTTCAAGCTGTCCAAGGATAGAATAGACCTAGACAGACCAAAATCAAAGGAAACACTCTCAATATAAAAATCTAATACCAAATACCTGGACCTCCCGGAATACCTGGACCTCCCGGAACAGATATGAATATAAATATTATATCCTATTATCCTCTGGGTATGTATAAGATGGCATACCTTCGGCTTGTGGGTCTTAAAGATATACATATATAAATAGAGAGAAGCAAATTCTTTGGTGGATTTGAGCATCTGTGTAGATGAGAGCAAAGAAGAACAACAGAGTTAGGAGATTCGCAATGAGATGAAGGTAAAAGACTGATAATAAACACGTCTTATGGTTAGGCTAAGAACTGAGAGAATTCAGATGGTCTCTGGGAGGACCAAATGATAACATGCAAAAATAGACAGAAAAGTCTAGATCACGAGACAAACATAAGGAATTCTGGTCACAGAAGCAGCTGGCAGAAAGGCCGCTCCTGAGCGAGGGAAGCAGTGCAAACTGTCGGATGCAAAGGATTCCACCAGATCATTCCAACCAGGAAGAAACAAGGCTGAAAAGGGGGCTTTGCAAACAAGGAAAGCTTCAAAGACAATTGGAGATGGAGAAGGGAGTATGTGAAGAGAAGATCTGATTTTGACAGGGTTTGAACAATGCAGTGCCCCAATTCATGAAGCTCCACCTTCCTGCTATGTATTTCCACCCAAGGGAACTAAAAATAACCAAATCGCTAGCCCTTTCCCACATCTCCTTCCATCTACCTGGAATCCCTCCCTTCTCTCCTTCGCTCGTTTCTTTCCTTTTCTTTGGGCTTGGCCATCTTCCATCTACGTTGTGGGTCTCTTAATTGTCTCTTCCCACAGAAATCCTCTCTGGACTTCCCCCACAGAATCCTAAGTCCATCTCCTTGTACCCTCCAAACTCCTTGTTCTTCTTCCATCTCTATATTGTTACTGTCTCTTGCTCACCTTCCCCGTCACCCTCCATGAACTTATAAACCATGTGAAGGCAAGAACCAAGGCGTCTACATGGTGCCTGGCACATAGCAGGCACCCAATAAATTCAGTCATTCATTTATTCACTTGACACATACTTCTTAAATATACATTCTGTGGCAGGGACTGGAGTAAAGCAGTAAACAAGACAGAAAAGTTCACTGCCTTCATTCTTGGGAGGAGAAAATATTTTTTAAATAAAGTAAACAAAATAAGGTGGTTATAGATTGTTATAAGTGGTATGGAGAATAAATGAACAGGATGCTGTCATGGAAGAGGAAAATCTCTTTGTCCCACGTCTCTGAATCCCGGAGGAGTGAGTCACCTGCAGACTGAAGCCATGCTGCTTCCTTCGTTGGCCATCCACTGAGGGCTCGCTGGCCATCAGGCACTGAAATCCTCAGGACCACCACACATCAGTGTGGAGAACTGATGAGTGAACCAGGGATTCCAGGTTCACTAGTCCTTATTCCCATGGGTGATAAGGACTACGACATATTCACATAAGGTTAGGGTATGATGGAGAGAACAAAGCGAGATGTTGAAAATTCCGGAAAAGTTCTCTGGAAGGGCAAACGCCACGGGTTCTGAGACCAAACTACCAGAGCTTGAATCCCACCCATATTACTTACGAGTCGAGTAACCTCGAATGAGTTACTTAATTTCTCTATGCCTCAGTTTCTTCATCTGTAAAGCGAGAAAAATGATAATACTCGCCTTCCAGGGTAGTTGCGAGGATTAAATCTGTTAACATCTGTAAACTGCTTAAACTAGGGTACACACTAATGCCGTTTTCCAGGACGCAAAAGAGTTAGCTTCTTGAAGGAGGGGAGGTGGAAAAAGCATTCCAGGAAGAACTAATATCTGCAGAATGAAGGAAGGAGTGATGAATGACCCCAAAATGCCAAGTCAGCCAACAGGCTCTGCCTTTGCCCACAGATCATCCTGGGGAGAATCCATGGTGCTGGAGCTGCCCTGTGAGTGAACAACAGACCCAGGAGCAACAGGTGTGCTCCCTCTCCTCTAAGGCATATTCAACAAGACTAAACCCATGAGAAAGAGGAACTAAACACACAAGAAGGACCCAAGAGAGCAAATAACCACAGCGCCGAACTAGATAGCCAGACTCTAGTGATAGCAACAAGCAAAACGTGAATCATAATATGGTGTGTTTATGAGGCGCCAGATACTAGGTTAAATACTTTACATGCGTCCCCTGCTTGAATTCAGCCTACAAATACACAGTACATGACTGCTTCCAATGGCAAAACCTCCAGGAGATTTCAGGGAAGGAAGAGATCAGCCAAAAGTCCTCATGAAGACAATAAAGCCTGAGCTAGGCTCTAAAGGGAGAAAACAATTTCACCAGAGGGACAAGCACAAGAGGGACTCCGGCAGCGCAGCCCAGGAAGAAGGAATATAACGTGACCCACAAATACTAACCACATATACAATTTTACATTTTCTAGTAGCCATTCTTTTTAAAGTCAAAAAAGGCGAAAATCGCTTTTCAAATGCATTTTATTTCACCCAATATTTGCATCATATTAACATTTCAATATGCAATCAGTATAAGCAAGTATTAATGAGACATTTTGCATTCTTTTTCCTGGACTAAGTCTTTGATATCTGGTGTGTATTTTCCACTTAAGCATGTTATCAGTTCCAAGTAGCCAAACCTCAAGGACTCAATAGCCCTGTGTAGCTACCATCTCGGACAGGGCAAGTCAAGAGGGAAAAAGGAATAGGCATCTATGGATGTCTCTCTAGGGCCACGTCACTTTTTATGGAAGCATTGATTTATTTAATCTTCTGGCCACTCTCTTAGGGAAATAATATTACAGGTCAAATACCCCTTATATGAAATGCTTGGGACCAGAAGCATTCTTATTTTTTTCTGATTCCGGAATATTTGCATTATAGTTACCGGTTCAGCAACCCTCATCCAAAAATCTGAGCTCTAAAATGCCCCAATGAGCATTTCCTTTGAGTGCCATTTTGATGCTCAAAATGTTTTGAATTTTGGAACATTTTGGAAGCTTCAAAGGTTTTTGTTTGTTTGTTTGTTTGTTTGTTTGTTTGTTTTTTGAGTCGGAGTCTCACTCTGTAGCCCAGCCCAGACTCGACCTGCTGGGCTCCGGCGATCCTTCCGCCTCAGCCTTCCGAGTAGCTGGAACCACAGGCGTGCGCTACCACGCCTGGCGAATTTTTGATTTATTGTAGAGATGAGGTCTCGCCAAGTTGCCCAGGCGAGTCTCGAACCCGTGGGCTCAGGCCATCCACTCACCTCAGCCTCCCAAAGCGCGGGATTACAGGGTGAGCCACCGAGCCTGCTAGCTTCAAAGTTTTGAATGAGGGATGCTCAACCTGCATTCTCCCCGTTTTACAGATGAGGACACTGAGACTCTAAAAAGTTAAGTCAACAGCTAACTCAGGGGGTTGATCTAGGATTTAAACCCAGGCCTGACCAACCTCCTCAGGCTAGAACCGTCCTGGGCAACTGCTGCTTGAGGGCTGTGCACTACAAAACCCGGCAACACCTGGACGGGAAGGAACCACAGAGATCCTGAAATGTACTTCCGAGCAGCCCCCACGGCCCTCAGCCCCCAGCCCCCAGCCGACTCCTGGAGAGGGAGGATGGTGGAGGAAAAAGAGCCAAACAGACACACAAAACTTCCCCCTTTCCAGTTAAAGAGAAAGTGAAGCGCGTGCACTGCTCCCTGTCAGCCAAAGCCGGAAACGGTATGACAGGAGGAGGCACCGCAGGGCACCTGTGCGCATAAATATTCAACTTTCGTGGCGTGGCAGGGCAGGATGAACAGACCCGTACCTGGCGGCTTCTCAGCCAGCCGCACCGGACTCCCTTACACCCTCTGCGGCTCTATTTTGTTGTCAATGACTGTTTCTAAAACTGTTAAGGCGGGGGGAGTACAGACAGCATTAGCAGTAATTTATGACCTGAAAAGGGACCGCAGGAGTTCGAAATGCGTCTCCATTCAGATCCTTCCCCCACGCCCCTCTGGGTCGCTGAGCCGCGCACGGGATGGGGATCGCAGGAAAAGGATGTTTATGCAACGCTTCTGGCAGAGAAGACGCTTTGCCTCGCGCCCCAAGGTCAAGGTTCAGCCCGCTTTCCGCAGAGGGCCTGGCCAGCGCAGAGCATCCTGCGAGGACCCCATCCCTGGTGCTGGAAGACAGCTTTTTAGATTTTTTTTTTTTTTTTGGATGTTATTTACTTTGTGTTCCATGATCTCCCCCCACTCCAGTTTCTACAGGGACTTTCAAGCCTGCCCCTCCCCACCTCAACTATCAGCAAAGCCCACCAGAAAAATTGCCAAGACAGACACTGATCAGCTCTTCACTGGGAATTTTCCCCTGCTTCCGCCTTCGATAACTCCGGATTTTTTGAGACAGGGGCTTCCTCTGTCACTAAGGCATGTTTTTTATGCCACCCCGTTTAGTTTTGCAGGGCCTGCCTCTCGAGTCGAGAAATCGCAAGGTCTTGTTATGTGGCAACTTGAGGTGGAGTCTAAAACGAGAGCCAGTTGCACCCTGGGTTTATTAATTTTTCTTTTCTTTTGGTGGGGAGGACGCGGGGGGAGGAGGGGGGGAGGGGCGGGCATCCTGTGATACCATAGTCTGGCTGTGAACAGAGTCTCTAACACCTGCCTATGGGTCTTTCGACATTAATGATGCGATCAAGTCTTCAGGTGAATTTTGGAGCCAAAGGGAGAGACAAAAAGGAAATTTTACAAATCACCCCCAGAATCTTTTCGTGGAAGCGCCACACGTTGCGTCTTTGACTAGCCAGTCTCTTAGATCGCTAGCGACCCCAAGTGGTCAATTAGAATTTTTTTTTTTTCCCCTGCAGAAAAGAAACATAGCACTTCACGGTTTTGCTCCCAGATCCTTGTAGAATTAAAGGACTGAAAAACAAAACAAAACAAAAAAACTGCAGATTTAGAAGGACTGTTAATGTCACCTAGCCCAACCACTTCATTGTGCAGGAAGTAAAGGTACAGAGTGATAAAGATGGGTCCCCAAAGTCACACAGCATGTTGAGTCAAATTAGAAAGCAGTACAAGGAATGATGCCAAGAGGTTCTATGCTACCGGATTGGATTTTCTTTCCTTAATGGAAGAAAGGGAAAAAGGCTTTTTCTTCTCCAGACCAGAAATTGGTCTGTTACAGAAATACCAGAAACATTGCTGTTACAGAAGAATCATAAGACTGCATGTTTTAAAAGATCCCCAAGTTCCCACTAGGCACATAGACAGTGCATACACTTCTTTTTTTGCTCTTCTTTGCCTAAAACTGACCGAGGTACACGAAATTGAGGCACGGCAAGAGTGGGGCAAGGGTAGGTGAAAGGAAAGAGTCAGCATTTGGCATATGTGGATTGAATACTTAGTCCCAAAGCGGGGCCCTTGAGTAAAGGAAAAGTTTGAGCTTGGTTCACACCCCTGGAACAGTGCTGCAGAGTGGGCGCTATTATTCCCATTTAAGAAATGAGAAAATCAAGGCTCAGGAAATTGAACTAACTTGACTAAGATCAGGCAGAAACTAATTTGCAAAGCCAGCATCTCTGCCAGATTTTACTTATAAATACCTCAATGTATGCATCCATCAAATGGAATAATAAAGTCTTCTCATAGAATCAGAAAATGTTAGTGCTGGAAAGGGTCCTCAGAGGAGCCCTCTTTCAGACAAAAATGACATCCATATATAAAACAGACAAAACGATGATATCTATTTGCACATAAATGACAAAATCTAGCAAAGAGAACGTGGCTGCCATTGTGACCAGAATTGAAACTGAGAATTATACGGGACATTGGTAGTTTTCCACTGGCTTCAGCATCAGGTTATTTCTACATTCTGTCTTGCTTACTCTGTAACATAAAGCTTCTGATTCACTTTAGCCAAGATAAAAGCCTATTTTGGTTTGACATACAATGTTCCTGCTGTTCAGATGCTGCCCTTCCAACCTCAGGGTCCTCTTCAACTCCGGAGGTGGTCAGTGCCACGTCGTTCAAAGTTAGCTCAAAAGCAACCCGTGAGTGTCTACCGCATGGTGCTAAAATTTGACGCTCTACCCACATTTACATGTACCTGTTGTTATTTGTTGTCACTACTAATATAGTTTTAAATTTTGTGCAGATGACCTTAAAATCTTTTGTTTAACCCAAGCACCACCAAAGAAGATAAAAGTTTCAGGAGGAGGAAGGAAGATTTGGAAATCACTCATCCAGTCCAAAGTGCTGCAGGGAAATCCCACTCTTCTAACAAAAACGAGAGCCTCCGAGGTTTCGCTCCAACTCAAATCTCCACGCCTTTCCTGTACCACCGCTGCCACTCCACGTGTCACCCTTCCCAAAGGGCATCTCACTTGGTCTCCTCCTGCCATCACTGATGGGACCCCTCTGTGAAACTCTGCCCTTCCCCCGCCCCTCATCAGCTTTGCCTCAACGAAGCATGGATGGAACTGCCTTTTGCCATCTCTGCTCAGAGCACCAAGGAGACAACCTGGAACTTTCCCAGTGCCGTTTCTAAAACCGTTGCAGGAGTCTAGAAGGTAAGTAAACACAGAAAGTGGGCGAAACCTAAAAATCAGTCTGATTTGCAAAGCATGAGATGATGATCCAAATCTTATCACAGGTCATTCTCTCTAGAGCTAGCAAATCCTCCCTGTTCCAGACAGGGTCTCAAGATAGAAACACTGCATGTAAATTGTGACAACCTCTGAAAAACAACCTGGCACCATGCTTCAAAGTCTGAAAAAGATTCCTGGGCGTTGGCATGGTAATCCAACTTCTGGCAACTCACCTGAATAAAATCAAACCGTACAGGCAGTCATGATTGATATCCAAAGATGTTCATCACTAACTTACTTATAATTACAAAAGAAAACTTGAAACAAATTGTGCAACAAGAGAGCTTATGTTGTAATCATAAAATGGATGATTATGTCGCCATTAAAAATGTTGTTTTCAAGGTAATTTTAATGAGTAAAATGAGTAAAACTAAGTAACAACAAAATAATTTTTAATGACATTAAGTGAAAAAAGCAAGGTGCAAAACTGTACACATTATACGATCAAATATTTTAAAGCAAAATAAGTGTAAGTGTGTAGAGGAAAAATAATGAGATGAAGCCCATCAAAATGTTCCCAGTAGTTATGACTTAGTGGTGTGATTAATGTTGATTTTCTTTTCTACTTATATGTTGCTTTCATTTTATAATGAGCTTGCATTAATTTATAATCTAGAAATAAAATGCTTTTCTTAATGTACTGACCCTGTAACTTAAGAACCCAAGACATTGTCTCAATCCACGCTCTCCCCACTTCCACTCTGTCCCTGTCATGCTCCATCTTGGCACCTTCTGCTCCACCTGCCTCACCTCTGCTTCTCCTTCCTGCTGGTCCACCCAAGAGATTCACCCAGCCAATGATCTGGCTCTTCGAGGGATCCCTCAGAATCTCATTTGCCCATATGCTAGCTCCTCTTCTGAATCCCACTCCTAAATAGAGCAACTCAGTGAAACCCACATTCCTTGATTGCCTGAGTATGTTTTTCTCTTCCCTTTTAGTTGAAAGGCAGGGTCTATGTGCATTTGAAACTCCCTCAACTAATATCTATTGAGCATCCACCATGTGTCAGGCCCTCTTCTGGCAAGATACAAAAGATAAGGTCCCTACCCTTAGCAAACTAGCATTCTAGCAGGGCCAATCAATAACAAATAATCACACAAACGAGAAGAACATCAGCTCTGATAAGGGCCGTGCTCAAAGTGACTCGGTGGCTACCCGAAACAGTTGTTCTCCAGATCTATGACAGGAAAGCCATGAGGGAATATCCAGGAGGTAACTCGATGCCAAGATGTTTAGAAAAGTTCAACTTCTTAAAGGGTCGTGTGTTGCTGATGAATGCTACAAGATGCCAATACCTCTCAAGAAGAGAGTTGCAGGGGGTGGTGGCTCACACCTGTGATCCTAGGACTTTGAGAGGCTGGGGCAGGAGTATCATTTGAGGCCGGAAGTTCAAGACTGGCCTGGGCAACATAGTGAGACCTTGTCAAATAAAAAATAAGAGAGTTGCAGGAGACTTTCAAAGACACATGCTCACATGAGCAGTGGCCACCTGACTTCCATTCTTCGTACATTCCCTTTATTCCTTGTCAAGTGATGTAGGTTAGGGGAGCACCTAGAAGAGGATTATGATGGAATTTTTGAGACTCAAAATATCTCTTGAAAAATTAGACTCTTTAAAATGGGCTCTAGAAGGCCTGTTGTTTCTTGGACTGCTGTTGGTTTGGAGTTTTGTTTTTCAGGAGAATAATAAAAGTTTTAAAATCATTATAAGCCATAATGGATTTATCTTTGTTAAGTTTCCTCAGTGAACACCTTAGAATCTGAAAGTCCTGAAAGCAGAAATGGATTATACAAGCTAAAACAGGGAAGGATGGGGAAACGAAGAGAAGAGAAAGCCTCAAACTCAGTCTGTTTTCCCAACAGCACCTGCAACACACACACACACACACACACACACACACACACACACACTCACGCTCACTCACATTCATCCTTTCTTGCCAGAACATCTACAGTGTGGCCTGGGCATTCACTCAGAAAATTTTCCAGCCTTTCGGTAACTTACAGAACCCTTCTTTCTGGGCATAAATAGGGATTTCAACTGGGCCGAAAGCTAACACTAAATCACCAAAAGATTCATCAAGCATCAAACAACAGAGCGGAAAATGGTTTGAAGCTGATTGTAGAAGATTAAGGCAAAAGGTTCTGTCCTGAGGAATTGCTGTTTGAACAGGAAATCAAATGACCTGAGGTGGTTGTTGAGGGGGAAAGGGAGGAAACAGATATAAATCAAGGAAGCAGTGAACACCCAATTGCTCTCGTGCCCATGGAAAGTTTTTAGTAAGAACTCAAGAGAATGAAAATGGAACTCGCCCCAAATATATCCCAGATGTCCACTTCTGACTCCCAAAAAACGGGAAGTTGCAATGGAAAAAATATTTAAAATGAAAATGAGCCCACTGGGGTATATCCCCCACTACTCCGGCCTCCAGAATTTACCTTCTCTTATTTTTTAAAGCAAAGAGCAAATTTGGCATTTAAGCATGTGGTGCTTTGTTCTCTAAATGTGTCCGTTCATACTTGGTTTCTCTAGCTATTAATAGGCCTCAAGGGCAGAAGCCAGAGCTTGTGCTTACACTGAGCACATTGCCGCTACTAGGTGTTCAATACGTATTTATTGATTGACTGAAACATAAACCTGAAAAAGTGAGGGTGTTTGTATACCTATTGCCTGTTAATAAAATACACACAGGCAGCCAGGTTGTGCAGACAAAGGGTTTATGAAGCTGTTGGTAATCATAATAACGGTAAATAAATAGCTCTTTACAGTTTACAAAGTACTTTCATAAACTTCATCTCTTAACTCCCATAACAGCCATGTGAAATAAGGATTGAGGTTAATTCTTCCATCCCAGCACCTTTCTGAGAATATAGCCAGATGGACTAATTACTCAGTTCGTAAAAGAATATACCCACTCTCACTTCAGGAATCCCAGGTCGAGCTGTGTTAGCAGAATCAAACTGCAGTGAGTTTTCCTTGCATAGCCTCAAAGTGACAGAGTCCGGACAATAGCAACTAAAAACAGCAAAGTGAATTCAACAGGGAAGAAAAACTTGGACCTTATTTGTCATATTCCTACTATTGTTAGTTCAGTTTTGGTTCGTGGATATGTTTTTCTTTGTTTTGTGTTTCTAATATAGTCTTGTAACAGCTTGGTGGGGGGGAGTCCCAAATATCTGACTCCCCCCCCACCAAAAAAAATACTAAAATGGGCTAGAAAAAGAAAAACTAGAAAATATTTCATGCATCAACCTATTCCAGTTCACCTTATTTTATTTTGACAATAAACCCACAGTTTGAACGAAGAAACTCATGAATAAACGTCTTTTGACGATGTTTCTAGACCAACTTTTCAACTTTAAAAGCGTTTGAAAAGTGAGTTTTGAATTGTACAATCCTCCAGATTTTTTATGCCTTTCATGTTATGTCTCAAATTCATTTTAGAGTACACCAGTATAGTAGGCATAATACATGTGGAAGTGTGTGTACACTTGTCTAAATTAGTTTTAATCTTCCCTGATAGGGGAGGTTAGTTAACATTTGAAGACCCCTAGTCAGAAATGTACACCCTAGGAGTGTTAGTGTTAAAAATATCCTTATCAGAAACTCCGACTCCAGAAACTCCACAACAATCGTTTCACGTATCAAATTCTTAATTCATACAATAGGGTTCATTAATTTAGTATAAGGACTATTTGAAATAATTTTCCACTGCTGAAAGGGGTAGTGTTCTAACATGCGGATTGGCTAGAAATGTCACACATATCTACCTCCACTACAGCATAAACAGAGTATATTCATCTGAGGAGCCTAACGAACATCCTAGCCTATGTCTCATTTTGGTGCTAGATTACACCACTTAACAGAGAGTTCTATTCCCCAATCCAACTGGAAAACTGACTAATCCTACCTCTAAATAGAATATCGCCGCATCTGCCTACAGTCAACCTGGCAAAACTTTCTCGGTAAAACTTTCTTGCAAGGCGTTTTTGCTTTGCTTTGTTTAGAATAATATTTCTGCTTCCCTACCTGCATTGCAGCCCACAGGGGAAGGCTCTCCCCTTCTCTCCTCATATCCGGAAGTTCTGGGGAAGATGGTTTCTGCCTTTCCTCATCTCCATCTTCCTACTTACTTTTCCCTAACATGGGAATGGCTGAACCATTTGACTAGAGCTTGGACATTCACTGGGTCACACTGCACTGTGATAATGGTTGATGGCCATTCTTGGCATGCCCTCTTTTTTCTCTTTCCACGTTCTCTTTTGGGTCCTTCTTTGGGTACAACAGGCCCTCTGGAATTTTGTATCTTCCACATGGTAGACACATCTGGAAGGATCTAGGATGTGCCAGGTTGAGGTAGCTTTTCCTATTGTGTTGGTTTTCTCCAATGGAGTTTTAATTATGGTGCCTATTCATGTGCCCAGTTAGGAAATAGATTTAGAGTTTGCTCTGCTGTCTCAGTCAGCTAGTGTTCTCTCTCCTCTCTCTCTCTCTCTCCCCCCTCCCCCCGTCTCTCTCTCTCTCTCTCTACACACACACACACACACACACACACACACACACACACACACGCACATGCACCATGAAGACCTCAAGATTAACTTCAGGTCTAAGCTCTATGTTCTCAATCCATCTTACATGAGGTGATGAAAGATGGGTTTTTGGGGGCTTGCCCAAGCATCCCTTAATAAAACAGTTCTTCAGTCATCACTGGCTATTGATCTCTGGGTGTATACTCTTCTGGTCAGAAACTCAGAGAAGAAGAAAGACATGTATACACTGAACCTCTACCGGAATGCTCTGTACCCATCAAAATCATTTTTCTAACAATATTTACTATCATAGTAAAATATTTACAATACAATTGCAAGTGAAAAAGGCTTCATGCTCAAGAGGATATGTAGTGTGGTTTCAGTTTTGGTTTCTATATGAAAGGATAATGGAAGAAAATATCCCCAGAGTAGGTATCTGTCTATCTCTGAGAGATGACACCACTGAAGATTCTATTTTTGATTGCTATGCTTTCAAAATGCTTTATGATGAACAACAAACATATATAACCAGTGAAAAAAAAGTTATTGTAACTATATTTAAATATTTGCTCTTCTCAGGACAGGCTCTGTACCAGCCACGTCCCATAGGACTAGAAAGCAAACCACATATGTAGATTTAAATTTTCTAGCAGATATTTTTTATGATACAAGAAAACAGATGAAATTACTGTTAATTTTAGAAAGAAATTAATGTTAATAATATATTTTACTCAACTCAATATACCAAGTATTATCATTTGAATGTGAGCTCAGTATAAAAATTATTAGTGAGATATTTCTATTCTTTCTTTGTACAAAGTCTTAAAAATGTGGGGTGCATCTTGCATTTAAAATATACACTTAAGCACATTTCTTTTTTAAAAAAATTTAGAATTGTGGGTACCTGTGAAGATTTGCTACATAAGAATATTATGTGAAGCAAGGTTTGGGTTCCCCCACCTCATAGTGGGAATGGTACCCAATGCGTGGCTAGGCATCCCTTATTCCCCTTTTCTCCTTCCCTTCTGTAGCTGTGCCCAGTGTCTGTTGTTCCCATCCCTGTGCCCATATGTCCAATGTTTAGTGCCCACTTAAGAGGGAAAACATGCAATATTCAGATTTTTGTTTTTGTGATAGAGATGGTCTCCAGCTGCATCTATGTTGCTGCAAAGGACAAGATTTTGTTCTTCTTTATGGCTGTGTAGTATTCTTTCACATGTATATGTGCCACATTTTCATTATCCAGTCCACCTTTGATGGGCAGCTGGGTTGGTTCCCTGTGTTTGCTATTGTGGATAGTGCGGCAGTAAACACACACATGCAAGTGTCTTTTTTGTAGAGTAATTTGCTCCCAGAAGCAGGATTGCTGGCCTGAATGCTAGCTCTATTTCTAGTTCTCTGATATATCTCCACATTGCTTTCCACAAAGGTTGAACTAACTTACAAAAACCAGCAACAGTGTAGAAACATTCCCTTACCTCCACAGCCTCATCAACACCTGTTGTTTTTTGACTGTTTAATGATAGCCATCCTGACCAGTGTGAGATATCTAATTGTCATTTTGATTCAAATTTCTCTGATGATTAGTGATGCTGGCCATTTTTTCATGTTAAAGACTTGCATGTCTTCCTTTGAAAAGTGTCTGTTCATGTCCTTTGCCCACATTTTAATGGCTTTTCTTTTCTTGTTAATTCATTTGAGTTCCTTGTAGATCCTGGAGGTTAGGTCTTTTGCTATGCAAAAACTTTAGCTTTTAAGATCCCACTTGTCAATTTTAGTGTTTGCTGTATTTTATTTGCTTCTGAGGACTTGACTATGAATTCATTACTTAGACTGATGACCAGGAGGGTGTTCTCCAGGTTTTCTTCTAAGATTTTTATAATTTGAAGTCTCACATTTAAGTCCTTGATCCATTTTGAGTAAATTTTTTTATATGGTGATCGGCATACTGGCTAGGTATCTAATTCCGTTATTTTGCATGTAGTTAGCCAGTTTTCCCAGCATCATTTGTTAAACAGGATTTCCTTTCCTCAATGTTTATTTCCATTGGCTTTGTCAAAGATGAGTTGGTTGAAAATCTGTGGTTTTATTTATTTGTTCTTTATCCTGTTTCACTGGTCTATCATGTGTTTCTTTTGGTACCAGTATCATGCGGGTTTGGTTACTATAGCCTTGTAGTAAAGTTTGAAGTCTGAGAGTATAATACCACCAGGTTTGTTCCTTTTGCTGAGGATCGCTTTAGCTATTCAGGCTCTTTCTCTGCTTCCATATAAATTTAAGTATTGTCTTTTCTAGATATGTGTAAATTGCTGCTGGTAGTTTGATAGGGATTGCACTGAACCTGCAGATTGCTTTGGGTGTAACGGATATCTTCACAATCTTGATTCTTCCAATCTAGGAGCATGAGATGTCCTTCCATTTGTTGGTGTTGTCATTGATTTCTTTGAATAACGTTTTGCAGTTCTCATTGAAAAGATCTTTCACCTCTTTGGTTAGATGAATACTAATGAGGCTTTTTATTTTTTGTAACTATTGTGAATGGGACTGTTTGTTTGATTTGATCCCTAGTCTGCATGTTGCTGGTGTATAGGAACGTAACTGATTTTTGCACATTAATTTTGTATCCTGAGACTTTACCAAGGTCGTTTATCAGTGCAAAAGGTTTTTGGCAGACGATCTAGGGTTTTCTAGGTATAGAATCACATCATCTGCAAAGAGGAATAATTTAACTTCCTCTTTTCTTATTTAATCTCTTTCTCCCACCTGATTGCTCTGGCTAAGACTGCCAGTACTATGTTAGATAGGAATGGTACTAGCCACATTTCTGACTAACCACATTTCAAGGGTTCCATAGCCACATGTGGCTAGTGACTCCTGGAACAGACAGCACAGATCTGTGCACTAGCACTGAAGAAGCAGCATGGAAAGTCTGATGCCAAGAGAGTGGAGGTCTCAGAGAGTGGAGGTCTCAGAGTGCAATTCTAACATCATATGCTAAAATTGGAATTGAAAGAAAGTAGATATACATCCTTTACTCATCTATTACTCACTGAATCATCATCATCATTAGTCTGGCACCTGGCTGGCAGCTCAAGATGTTGACATGAAGAAAAGAGAGTCTGACCATCTGGTAACATACCCTCTAGTGGAAGAGACAGGCCATAAATAAATGACTGCGATAGGGTGTGGCATTGAGGGGGCACAGACTTCCCTCAAGAGGCAACATGGCAACTGGTCCTGAAGATGAGCTGAGAGTCTTGCAGAGGCGGCAAAATGGGCAACAGGCACAGGGGAGTAAAGGAGTAAGCCTCTCAGGGAATAGAATGCTCTAGGGTGTCTGGATCACAGGCTGTATTAGGAGTAGTGGCGGGAGCTCCAGTAGAGAGAGGGCAGAGGCCATGGGGAGGAGAATAACCTGGAGAGACAGAATCCCAGTGTTTTAGGAAGATGACTTTGGCTGCCAGAGGGAGGGTGCTCGGAGCCATTGAGCGACTGGTAGTGTGAGGACCAGTTAGGAAAAGAGGATCACATTCATGGGAGAGCCAGAGGTGCCTGAACCACATAGTCACAGCAGGGAGGATGGGCATAAGTAAAATCCACAAAATGTAACAAGCAGATGGAAGGTGGGGTTTGAGGGAGAAGGAGGAAGGTATTAGTAAAGGTTCATTCCCAGTATCCTAGTCTAGTTAAGGGGGTGGACAGACACCCTACATTTTATACCTCGTTCTTTTCTTTTCTGCCTATACCAGAAACACTTTCCTTTTTTTTTTTCAGGTTACTTTTTTTAAAAATTTATTTATTTATTATAAAGATGCGGGGTACAATTCAGGGTTAGATATACAAACATTGATCATGCAGGTACCCTTGTTGATGAGGCACACCCCTCCCTCCTCTAGCAGTTTCTCCCAACTGCCAGTCCTATCCCCTCCCCCACAGTTTCCTCATTACTGCCAAATGCTTTCTTATGGTATTATAATTGTTCAAGGTCACCTTATGAGTGAGAACATATGGAACTCAGTTCTTTGTTTCTGTGATAAACCACTGAGTATGATAGACTCCAACTCCATTCGATTTGCTGCAAAGTCCATATATTTGTCCTTCTTTATGGCTGCATAATATTCCATTGTGTATATGTACCACCTTTTTTTATCCACTCCAGCTTCGATGGGCAACAGGGTGGGTTCTCCAGGAACACTTTCAAGCCCAGCCCAGACCCACCTCAGGCTGAGATTAGTACCCTCCTGCCTTGAGTTCCCACTGAAATCTGGGCATACCTTCTCTAGGTCTGGCCACACTGGGCTTAGGACCCACCTGCCTCCCCGCACTAGACTATGAAAAGCATTGTGGGTACATCCTGCATCTTTTTAATCAAATTTTTCTTCCTGCAGAGTCTGGCACACAAGATGGGTAAACTCTTGGTAACAGAGTTGATTAGAGGCCTCAAAAAGCTATGTCCAAATCCTAACTGCCTGTATCTGTGTGAACATGACCTTATTTGGAAATAGGGTCTTTGCAGAGGTGATGAAGGATCACCGGATGAGATCGTCCTGGATTCAGAGTAGGCCCTAGATTCAGTAAATGGCATCCTTCTAAGATAAAGGGGAGGGAGCTTTGAGGCACAGAGAGACACACAGGGGAGAAAGCCATTGATGACGGAGGTAGAGACTGGAGTGATGCAGCTACAAGCCAAGGAACACAAGGATTGCCAGAGTAGCCAGCAACTAAGAGAGGCAAGAAACAGATTCTTCCCCAGAGCCTCCAGAAGGAGCCACCCCTGCTGACACCTCAATTTTGGATTTCTGGCCCCTCGAATTGTGAGAGAATAGATTCCTGTTGTTTTAGGCTACCACATGTGTGGTAGTTAATTAGAGCAGCTCTAGGAAACAAATACAAAGAGATCACTGTGAAGTAGAATATTAACACAAATATGATCCCTATGTGCCTGAACAAAAATGTTTCCTGTTTATGATATGGTTTGGTTTTGGAAATTCCCATAAATGTCTAAGCTGCTTCACCACTTCCATTCCCTGACTTGGGCAACCCTCTCCCCGCCAAAAATGGTCAAGCAAGCATCCTGCTAGAATAAGCAGTGTCATGTGTGCCCTGTTTCTCCCATGCCCTCTGCCTTCAAACCTGTTATATCCCACTCCCCAAGGTGGAGTCCAGTCTGATTCTGTGACTTTGTGTAGCCCCTGCATCTGTGGCACCTTTATTTCACTCCCAGTCATCTCAATCTTCAGGCTCCTTCTCTCTGACACACATCCTGCCCCCAGGGGCAGCTCTTGCGAGTTCCAAGATTCCCCTCCGCAATAGCAATCCTGACCTCCCAAGTAGGCCTTCAATGCAGCCCAACTCCTAATATACAGAATCTGTAAGCGTCCCATGAGTAAACACATTTTCCACATTTTTCATGCACAATCAATACACTGATAATAATAGTGATTGCTAATTTAGAACAGCATTAATTAAAGGAGGATCTCTTCTCGTCTATCTACAATACATCTTCAGGTTCAAAATCATACACGATATCTCTCACAAGACGATTGCATTTCCCCCCAAGGGATTTTCTTATTTACTTCTTCCTCAGAAACTTGAGAATTATCTGAATAAAAATTAAGTCATGCTGGCCTTCACAAATGGTATCTTTTTTAATACTTGGTTAAAGCAAAAGTCAATATCCAATCCCACCATAATTTATTTGCTAATTGTGCTGAGGTAGGTAATATTCCTACTCATTAACTCAGTCAGCACCCACTTTCCATTCCCCCCAAAAATATTAGATCTCAGGAGTGAAGTGAAGGCAAACCAAGGAAGAGATTCCACATTACGGGGACACGGCAGGTGATTTTTATCATTAGGAATATATCTATGTGAAAATGAGATGCATGCCAAGAAGCCACATTAGCAATTCTCTCCAAACTGTGGAGAACCCTGGGGTTTATTTTTATAATTTTGACACAATTTAGTAATTTTCCAGAAGGTCAGAGGGCCTGAAGCAGATGGTGGGCTTCCTCTGATTCACCACAGTAATATCCTTCCTGGCCAGGCCCGGTGCCCTGGTTGGAGTCTCGTTATCTTCCCTCCTGTGACCGCCAAAGCCTTACGCCTAGCCAGCCTGCCCCTTCCCACAGCCTTTCCAGCCATTTGCCTGGAGATGGGGAGCTGTCTTTCATGGAGCCGCTGCATCACTCCCCTGTTTAGAATTTTCCTCTCACCTTTGCCTTGGGGATAAAATCCAAACCCCTGGATCCCATCACTCTGAGTCACTCCAGCCTCACACGCTCTCCAGCAGGAAGATGCACCTGGGGTCAGACTGCATCAAAGCAATTTGAATTTCCAGCTCATTTCTTTCAAAGCCAATTTACAACATTTCATAAAGGAAGGGGTTTTCTTGTTGTTCATTAACAACTCTCTATTTCATTGACTTTTGAACACTTCAGTTACCTTCTTTTCAAATGTCATTATCACTGAACCTACTTGTTTAGTCTGTTTTATTTTTATTGTTTTTAAAATCCTGAAAAGACTAAACAGCCATAAGCGCCTCAAAAGTATGCAAAATGATTTTTTAAAAAAAGTAGATGTGCTAAAAGTATTGTGGCAATGGAATAGACTGTCCTTGTTCATAGGAGACTCCTGCTGGAATATCAGGTTGAGCTGTCACCATGTCTCCAATTCATTCTCAAATGATCAGCTGAAAGAAAAACATGTGTGTGAGAGGTGAGACGACATGGGAAAACTTCAAAACGAACAGGGAGAATAGGGACAGTGCCTTGAATTTTAAATAAACTCATCATAGGACAAACTGATCCTAAATGTGCTGACTTTAGGAGAAGCACCACGGCCTGGCAGCACTCTCATCCTTATCCTGGCCCCTCTGCTGGACTCCCTTGGTAAGTCTTAGAGGCCCCAGTCCAAATACCTCCTTCATCTTTCACTTGCTATCTGTAGGTCAATCTGACCTCTCCCTCCTTTACAATAATACGCTATTGTTGTCCACACTCTTTCATTTCTACAATTGCAGTATTGCATTTGGGTTGCTGTCAGTTTCCCATGAGCAATTGGAGAGCTCCTGAGGCCTAGGATGGGACCAGGCACACAAGAGTTCTTTAAATACATAGTCCTAGAGGAAATCAGAGAAGAAATGAGGACATGAGTGAAAATATACCATATACGTGCTTGGTATAGAATTATACTCTTTGACCTACGAGGGTACTTGAAAAAAAAGGCGTAATATGAACTGAAACTGGACTCACAAGAGCTCATACTTAGAAAGCCTGAGAATTCAGGCATCTGCAAGTCAGAAATGGGTTGTTGTAACTAACTAAGTTTGTCCAAAGAACCATCCAGCAAAAAAGAGACCAGGAAATGAGCTCTTTTTGGTGCAGGGTACACTGAAGTTGCTCGCTGAGGAAAATCTCCTAGGGGCACAAGTCATGGGGCTGTTCTGACACACTTGTCCTGACATGCTGGCTTCAGCCTAATCCATCCCAGGCAATCTGTCAAGCATCCCTTGAGGAGCCAGCTTCCCGTTTTTTCTTCTCTGTGAATCCACTCGATTTGCAGGGTGCTCACGCTAAGTACCATCTACATGTTATAGCAGACCAATGGCCAAGAGAGGGCTTTCATAACCAAGAATATTTGCAGCTCTGAAATGCTAGAAGGTGCAGCAATTCAATGAAACCCCGAGGGAGGGGATTTTATAGCCTTCTTGCCTCAGACCATCTACTCACCTACTTTGTTTCACACCATCTTTACACCTATCACATCTACCATGACCTTTAATAACATCTTTTCTTGGTTGCTGAACCTCAACACATCATAATTTAAACCTCTTTAAATCTTAAATTGGCCTTTAAAAGGCACTTCTAAAGTCCACAATGTCTTTCTTATGTAGCATATGCTGTCTCTGTCACCATCCATTTCTTCAGAATGATTATCTACCTCCAAACTCTTACAATATTTTGTAAAATTACAAGGTTTGGGGAACTGGATCATAAGCTAGGTTCCTACTAAACCCTTCTGGTTGTCAACATCCAGCGAGTACCTTTAGGGATGGCACAGAGGAATGGAAAGACCAGAGATTACCATTACTTCTCTAAACTTGCGATTCTTCAATTCTGATTAAATAAGAGCAGTTGTGCCAACCTCAGAAAACTATCCTACATAGTAAGTAATGCAGCAAATGCAGAATACCTAGCCCCATGCATGCAGCAGTAGATATTGGAAAGAAGACTATATTAGTCAAAGTTCTCCAGAGAAACAAAATCAATAGGATAGAGAGAAAGATATTTATTATAAGTTGTCGATCACATGATTATGGAGGCTGAGAGGTCTCACAATCTACCATGTGCTAGCTGGAAACTTAAGAAAACTATAGAGGTGCTTCAAAGGCCTGAGAGCCAGTGAGCCAGTAGTGAAGATTCCAGTCCGGGTCTCAAGGCCCAAGAGCCAGGAGCACCAGGAAAGAGAAAATCAATGACCCAACTTCATCAGTCAGGCAGAGAGAGAATTTAAACTTCTTTCAATTTTTGTTCTATTCAGGCCTTCGTTGGATTGGATCATGGCCACTCACTTTGGGGAAGATTGTTTACTGAGTTCATGCATTCAAATGCTAACCTCTTCCAGAAACATTCTTGGTGACACAGTCAGAATAACCAGCTCTCTGGGCATCCACTGACCCAGTCAAGTAGACACATAGAATTAACCATCACAATGTCAGTTCCCATCCCCATTTTAACAATGGTAAGAGCTGGTATATACTAAGCATTTATTAAGTGCTTTATATGTAGTAACTCCTTAATCTCCACAGCAACCTCATGAAATAGGATTTAATTCACCTAGAGGATACTTGGGGGAAAATGGACTTGAAAGTGGCAATGCTGAACATTGAAAAGCCGCGTGCTGAAGAAACAACTAAGGTGGTCCTACTGCAGCAGGACCTTAAACAACTACATGTAAACTCATTTTCAAAGATCTGTAAGAAGTACTGGGAAGTCATGAAAATAGAAACAGATGAGAAGTCCAAGCCCTGGACTTCTTTCCTAGCACCATCAATGACTAGTTTTGTGACTATAATAGTGGGACACCCTCTTCAGGCCCACAGCAGCATATGAGGCTGTGTTTTTCCTTCTCCATGGAACGAATGGGCCTGATAGACAATGACCCTTGATCTTGAGAGCAGGGAATGCCAAGGTTCCTGCATCCCCTCCTGAAAGATAGGCTACATGACTGCAGTAAAAGAGGAAAATAACATCTGCAAATTTCCTGCCCCAAAAGCCCCTTTGTTTAGAAATCTAGTTTGCTCACATATATCCTCAGAAAGTCAAATTCTGTCACCATGGGCTCACAATTTATGATCCCAGGGAAGTTTTTGAAAGGCAGGTGTACATCCCAACCCTATATAGAACCAGTCACCCAATAGTCCCTTCAAGGTCCTGGCTGTAAGCTTTAGACAAGACCCCACTGATGTCTCCCTCCTCAGCCCTATCCCGCCAAGCAATACTGGGGCTCTGAACCATTTGAAATGGGAAGATGATATCCCAGCCCCAGATAAGAGGTAATAAGTAGATATTGCCTGGCATTGCATGCATAAAGCTCTTTGACCTTCCTCTGTCCCATAGCAGTCAAAAGAATTAATTGAGATCTAATGCAGAGAAGAAAGATTTGCACTAAGTTTGTCAGGCCCTTGAACACTGACCTCAGCCATGCTGAGCCTTGAATTCACCAAGATTTGAATTCCATATCCAAAAATATGACAATAACAACATCTGTCCTGACTCTTTCAAGGGCCATTGTGAAGATTTAAACTGAGCTCAGCTCAGCATCATGGTTAAGAAGTCAGATTTGAGAGCTAAACTGTCCAGGTTCAGATTTCCTGTCTGCTACCTACTAGCTGTGACCTTGTGCAAGCTATTCATTCATTCATTTTACTTGTTTATGCCTCAGGTTCCTAATTTGTAAAGGAGGAAAGTAAAGATCCTATGTCATAAGGTTGTTGTGAGGATTAGATTGCAAAGTATTTAGAATGGTGTTTGCCATACAGTTAGTACTTATATATGAGGTAGCTGTCATTCGGTGAAAAAACTTTAAAAGCAAAAACTGTCACCCAAAGACACTGGTGCTCTGTGGAATGAGCCCTTCCCACAAGCTTTCTGTTAAATTTCAAACCCTGAGGGCCTAAAGTTTGCTTTTAGAGCACTTCAAAATATTCCCTTCCCAATCACCAAGTCAGAGCTGACATCAGCAGGTCCTAAATCTTTTTTTTTTTAAGTTGGAGTCTCACTCTGTCACCCAGGCTGGAGGGCAGTGGCATGCTCCCAGACACTGCACCCTCAACCTGCTAGGCTCAGGTAATCCTTCCGCCTCAGCCTTCCAAGTAGCTGGAACTACAGGCTTGCGCCACCATGCCCGGCGAGGGTCCTGAATCTTAAAGGCATGTTGCTGAAGTCCTGCAGGACCCCACCCTGCCTTCTGCCACCCCAAAGCGTTAGGTTTTATTCGGCTAGAGAGCATAGTCATTTCCTGAGGACATTGAGGATGACTGGAACCACATGCTATAACTGAATATCATTGTCCAGCATGTGAAACACTTTATGAGCACAAACGCTTCAATCCTCACAACCAATTCACAGATCGTTCTTCTCTTCTGCCTGCTCTTGCAGGCGGACATACAAAAGTCAAGGTCTAAAAAGCAACCTGCTCATGATAAAAGTTCTTACCATTTCCGAAACATCACTAGAATTCACCCCCAAGGCCTTGATGGGTCAGTTCCTGGTACTAATCAATCTGTAAACTGACCTATCTCAACAAGTCAAAGACTTCAACTTCCAAACACACAAACAGACACAAGCCATATCGCATAATCTTACTGGCAATGTGACATGGTTAGGACTCTTACCAAACACCCAGTGAACTGCATACGATTTTCATATCTGAGGCTCACTCAATTTTAGCACCTTGCACGTTACCGAATATTACCCTACACACACCAGGTGATCCATACATGTTTGTTAGAGTTGGGGTTTCCTAAGTACCATCACACTCTTTATATGGCTTTTAACCTCAAACTATCCATCACAATAAGCATTTTTACTTACACTCACTCATTTTACAGTGAGTGAAACTGATGTCCTTATTGGTTCAAGGATTTTCCCAAAATTATAACAAGGTTAATAAATGATACAAATGGAAGCCATACCTTCGTCTCTTGATTCATAGCTGGCGGATGTAATAATGTTACAAAAGTATAAAAACTTTGGAAGTAACATGGATTTATTTAGACTAGAATGTTGTGCTTCCCCCCACACCACGCTTTATAAACTTTTCCATGGTATGCGCCGTTCTAGCAAAAATGCATTTTTATACTTCAATTCAAATTTGGCAGTGTGCCTGAGAAGGTTGGCAATATGCTAACTGCAAGCCAGCTTAGACTCCCTGTCTCAGCTGGGAGACTTGTCAATAAAGGGAAAGGTAAAAGGAGTTTCAGAAGGAATAACTGCAGTTGGAGTTAGGCTTCCCCACCATCCCAAAATCGTCCCTCAACTCGCAGCTTCACACACTCCAGGCTACTATCTCTAGCACAACTCTACTGAGATTGTTCCCTCTAGCACAAAAGAGTTTCCCCTTTATTTATGATTGTTAGTACAATAGATTATAATCACATTCTTTCATCATGTTATTTTAATCAAATCACAAATTCATATTCATTATAAAATGACTGGTAAATAGGGATAAGAAAAACAAAATATTATTAAATTTAAATCACCTAGAGCCGGGCTCGGTGGCTCAGCCTGTAATTCCGCACTTTGGGAGGCTGAGGTGAGAGGATTGCCTGAGCCCACGGGTTTGAGACCCACCTGGGCAACTTGGCGTGACCTCATCAACAATAAATCAAACAAAAAATCAGCCAAGCGTTTTAGTGCATGCCTGTAATTCCGGCTACTCAGAAGGCTGAGGCGGAAGGATCGCCGGAACCCAGCAGATCAAGGCTGCAGTGGCCAGGAGCAGCCACTGCACTCCAGTCTGGGTGACAGAGTGAGATTCCAACTCAAAAAAAAATCATCTAGAATTTAACAACCAAGAGATAGCTACTGTTGAGATAACTAACTAACTGTTAGTGTATAGCCTTCAGACTTTTCCTAGCACACCAACACATATATACGTATGTATTTTTAAAAAGTAATACTCAATCCTCAGCCCCCCCCCCAAAAAAAGCGGGAGGCAACATGATCCCAGACTTCAAACTTTATTATAAATCTACAATAATCAAAACAGCCTGGTATTGGTATAAGAACAGACATATAGACCAATGGAACAGGATACAGATTCCAGAAGCAAAACCTCAATTTCTCAACCACCTCATCTTTGACAAAGTCTCCACTACCAACCACTGGGGAGAGGAGAACCTATTTAGTACATGGTGTTGGGAAAACTGACTGACCACATGCAGAAGATTAAACAAGACCCCTACCTATCACCATACACAAAAATCAACTCTAAATGGATCAGAGACCTAAAAGTAAAACCTCAAACTATAAGAACCTTAGAAAATGCAGGAGACATCCTTATGGAAATTGGAACTGGCAAACAATTCCTAGTCAAAACCCCAAGTGCCCACGCCATAAGAGATAAGATAGACAAGTGGGACCTCATCAAACTGACAAGCTTCTGCAAAGCCAAAGAAACCATCAAGAGAGCAGAAAGACAGCCCACAGACTGGGAAAAATATTTGCCAACTGTATACCTGACAAAGACCTAACATCTAGGATCTACAAGGACCTCAAATGTGCTGAAAAGAAAAAAACAAACAGCCCCATTACAAAGTGGGCAAAAGATATGAATAGACAGTTCTCTAAAGAAGACATACGAACAGCCAATAGATACATGAAAAAAATGTGCAGCCTCACTAAACATCAAAGAAACGCAAATTAAAACCACACTGAGATACCACCTAACTCCAGTCAGAATGGCTATCAACAATAATTCAAAAAACAACAGATGTTAGAGAGGATGTGGTAAAAAGGGAACACTTCTACACTGTTGATGGGATTGTAAACTAGTACAGCCTCTATGGAAAACAGTGTAGGGATTCCTAAAAGATCTAAAAATCGACCTCCCATACTACCCCACAATCCACCTATTGGGAATATACCCAGAGGAACTCAAATAACTCTGTGAGAAAGATACCTACACACACATGTTTATTACAGCATTATTCACCATAGCAAAAACATGAAATCAACCATGCTGCCCATTGAAAGAAGATTGGATTAAAAAATGGTGGTACATATACACGATGGAATATTACACAGCCATAAAGAGGGAAAAAATTATGAACCTCGCAGCAACTTGGATGGACTTAGAAGCTATCATACTGAGTGATCTGCCACAGAAACAAAGAACCAAGTATCACATGTTCTCACTCATAAGCAGACCTTGAACAATTATTGTAATACTATAAGAAAGGGATTGGCAGTAGAGGGAAACTGCCAGGGGAGGGGGTACACACCTCATCGATAAGGATACCTGCATAATGAACATTCATAAACCTAACCCTGAATTATACCCCATATATTTAAATTTAAAAGCAATGCTATAACATAACTATTTTAAAAACTGGCTGTTGTTTTTTCTCACTGAATGAGATATTATGATAACTTTTCATATTAATACATAAAAGTACACAAACATTATCATGACTTTGGCATGAACTATTTAATGAATTCTCTATTGTTAAATAATAAGTTTGTTTTCAAATTTTTGATATTATAACCAGCAATTTATGAGTATTCTTTAACATATATCTTTTGCACCTGCTTAATCACTCTTTTAAAGATAAATGCTCTTCTACAAAAAAGAGATCTACACACATGTATTTGTTGAGGCTTTATTCACAATAGCAAAAACATGGAACCAACCATGTTGCCCATCAAAGCTAGACTGGATAAAAAAAAATGTGGTACATATATACACAATGGAATAGTATGCTGCCATAAAGAAGGACAAACAAATGGACTCCACAGCAACTTCGATGGATTTGGAGCTGATCCATACTCAATGATCTATCACAGAAACAAAGAACAGAGTACCATATGTTCTCACTCATAAACGGAACTTGAACAATTATAATACTATAAGAAAGCAATTGGCAGTAGTGGGAAACTGTCGGGGAGGGGTTAGGATTGGCAGTTGAGGGAAACTGCTAGGGGAAGGAGGGGCATACCTTATGGACAAGGGCATGTGCATAATCAACATTTGTATACCTAACCCTGAATTGTACCCCACATCTATATAATAAAATGGAAAAATGAATAAATAAAGATAAATGCTCACAAGAATCTGATTATGTCATTTGTGGTGTAGCGTCCTTTAATGGTTCCCCTTTGATTTTTAGGATAGATTCCAAACGAATTAGCTTAGCCCACTCTTAGCCTTATCTCCTCACCCCAACCCTCTTGGACTTCCCCATGTATACTGTTGAATCCTAACAAAATTTTAAACTAAATAAATATACGTGTCTGTGTGCAGCTCTAACTGAAAGTATAACTTTAACTATCTGTATTGATGAATGGATTTTTTTTCAAAAACACAAAACTAATGTCATTATCTAGGGGAAGAAGTATAAGATGCAATTAAAGAGAACTATGCAATTTAAGGTGAAGCTGTTTGTATAAAAATTTAGAAATGAATGTGAATTATAAGTATTCTAAATTAAAACTCAGCCCAGAATCTGTTAACACCTTAATTGCCTTTACACATTAATAGGAATTGGGGGAAATCCCAACCTATATACACCACTTTAATTTAAGTGTCAAACCATATCGCCAGGTAGTTAGCATCCTATAATAAAAATCAAAGTTATTACTTTATTGTACCCAGTTACTCAAAAGGGAAATTGGAATTCTTACCCATAAGAAAACAAAACCCAACACAACGGCACATTATAGTTGCTAAGCATTTATATAAACACATTACATTTTTAAAGCATTCAACAAGTAATTAGTTAAACCTAGAATTAGATGTGTTTTTATTGTCAGAATGTGGAAGTAAACCTACATCTGAATAAGTTGTTCAACTATTAAATCTTGACCAAAATTTTATTGCTAATTGTTTAAGCTGCAATAAAATTAAAACAAGTTTTTTTCCCCTTTCCAAACAGCTAATACTAACAGCCTTCACTAACTCACTTCGTTTCTAACAAAGGTAAAATAATAAACACTCAGTGAAGACAAGAGTGCCTCATCAGACAGGAGTGCAGAGTCTCCTAAAATGTGAGGCCCTGTGCCAGGTGGTGCAAGCAGACGCGATAGATATAATTGACCTCCCTAGAGCGTCAATTTTCTAACAATGTGGGAAGACAAGCATTATATTTATTCTAAAAACAAGCAGAGTTATACTATGAAATAAAATGAAATTACATAAACTTTTGAAATAAAAGGCTGTCATCCACCTAAATATTTCCCTTTCCACTCTATAATGTTATGCCTTTTGAATTTTAAACCATTTTAATGTATTACCTCTTAGAAAAATGAACTTTTTTTAAAGTGATAAAATGGGAAAAGTGATTTAGAAAAAATAAAATAACTAGTTTTTGCACACTTGAATTTGTGGAGAATTCATATCTGCTACACATGTGTACAGCTGAAAAGATTATCCTTGTCTAAAATGTACATGTTGATCTCTCTCCCCGATATATATACACACACACACACACACACACTTGTAATACTTCCAAAAAGTTTCCACCAAATAAATTCTAATAGCCAAAATGAATAAAAATGTGTCCATCTTCTCTCCACTCTAAATTCATAGACCAGAGGCACTACAAGAGATACTTATTTTTATACTAAATGTTTTAGTCATATTTTTCTTTCTTTTTATTAATTGTAAATTAATTCTAATTTAATTTATTTTTCCTTGTTAATTTTAATTTGTTTGAAAAGGCAATGTCTCAAAATTCAATAAGAAAAGAATATACACAAAAATGTTCCCTTCCACCTCTGTCCCCATCCACCCAGTTTCCCTTTCTAAAAGCAACAACCAGTGTAACCAAACTCCTGTGTATCCGTCAAGAGGGCTCCTTAAATCTGACTCTATGCCCACACACAACAATAGAGAGAATTTAATCTTAGTATGTTAGAGGATAAATTTTTTAAAGATATAATCCTGACTTTCATACAAATATAAAGTAAGCATGTGTCAAAATTTTTATTTATTTCATTAAATAAATGAACATGTGTCAAAATTTTTATTTATTTCATTAAATAATGAAGGAACTAGTAAGGTATTAGAACCAGTTTAAAGGGGAGTTCAAAGAACCACACCTATTGATACAAGTAAAAACTACACAGTGAATTTGCAAATAGATGCAGAAAATGGACCTGTCTATAGGGCAATAATCAATTGCAACCCACCTGACATAACTAATTTGTATTTCTACACAATAATCCTTTTTTCTAAAATGTAAAGAATTGTAAAATAGTTCAAAGGCAATGAAAAGCAGAGATAAACAGAAAATGATAGATAGAATACCATTATCTTTTCTTTGTCCATTTTGATCTCTCAATTGTTCCTGATAGAGAGTCAGTTGGAATTCCTATGCTGCCCTCTACTACACTCTAACCACCCCTTAGACATGAGAAGTCACAACAAAAGTTCAGGAAGGATCCTCTAGTCTCAGGTCTACACTGGTCACTACTGATTGCTCAATGTCCTTGTCATGATTCTATGAAGGGAAGGATCCTCTATTGCTTCACTGATGCTTTATTCTAAGTTTGTCAGAAGCAGACCCTGAGATAAGGGCTTGAAAGCAAGTAGTTTATTTGGGATGTGGAGGCACCACTGGTAGGGATGGGAGAAAGTGAGGGCAGAGATGAAAAGACAGCAATTAATCTCACAGGGAGCTTAATCTCATAGGAAGACTATGGGAAACATTGCAAACCACCCTTTTTAGAGTTATCTCAACTAAAGGATGAAGGAGTAGGAGTGTAAATACCCCAGTTCCCTGGAGTCATTGGAAGAGGGTTGCTCCTGGGGCTGTTAATTCCCTGGCACTTTCAGCCATCTCTGATAAAGAGCGGAGCAGTCCTGCAAAGCTTTAGAGATACATCTATGACTAAAAGATTATGAACACACTGGCAATTGAAAGTCCACAGAAGCCGAGCTTGGTGGCTCAGCCAGTAATCCTGCACTTTGGGAGGCTGAGGTGAGTGGATTGCCTGAGCCCGCGGGTTCGAGACCTGCCTGGGCAACTTGGCGAGACCTCATCTCTACAATAAATCAAAAAATTAGCTGGGCGTGGTAGCACACGCCTATAGTTCCAGCTACTTGGAAGGCTGAGATGGAAGGATTGCCAGAGCCTAGCAGGTCGAGGCTGCGGTGGCCGGGAGCGGCCACTGCACTCCGCTCTGGGTGACAGAGTGAGACTCTAACTCAAAAAAAAAAAAGAAAGTCCACAGAAACACATAGAAGGACTGGGGTCTGAAGATGTAGGTAGAACCCCAAGAGTATCTGCTTCACACCCAGTGTGGATGAGAAAGTCTTGGCTAGGCACAGCAGCTTCAAAGCCTGAAGCCTTTCCCTTAGTTCCTTCATCCAATCCCTCAACAAGTCCTACCATCTTTATTTACAAAATATATAACAAATCTATTCATCTCTGTCCACTTTCACCACAGAAATTCTAGCCACAAAAATCTGTTCATGGTTCTGCCTCAGTCATCTAACTTCTCTTCCTGCTACTGTTCTTTCTGAACCGCACCCCTGCCACTACCCCAAGCAGCACATACACACAATTATTCTTAGAGCTGACAGAATGATTCTCTTAGAACTTAAGTCAGAAAAAGGGAAAATGGCAGCAGAGCCAATTGGACTGCATGAGTGCCTGTGTGAGCGAGAGAATGTATGGATGAATTTGCATGCATGTCTGTGTCTAAGTGGGCCTGTGAGTGGCGATGTGAGTGGGGACTCGGAAATCAGTGGCCAGGGCTCTCTTGGTGAAGCAGCTGGTGCCGCAGCCACTCTGCTTGTATCCTAATGCTTCCCAGGGTGCAGAAGCTAAGCACCATTTTCTAAAATCAACGAAACCCTTCCCAGGAAGAAGCTGCCACAGCAACTGCCCCACCACCAGTTGCCAGACTCTGCCCCATGACCACAACACCAGGCGGGACTCTGGCAATGAGGGCCACAGAGGAAGCACAGAATGGGGGCCAGAGGCAGAGTCACAAAGAAACTGCAAGGAGTGGCCACTGCAAACCTGGACTCACTGACACCACCTCCAACACTGGGTTAGGCTGCAAGGCCTTGCCACAAGGACCTGAGATCCAGAGACTGTGGTACTTACTGGGGAGAATGCTGTCCTTCCCAACCCCATGTGCAGCAAGAGCAACAGTCTGTAGAGGAAATGAGCAGCCAATCTAAAGCCTGGGCAGAGAAGTGCTCCAGCGTGATCCCTGCAGAACAGCAGACATGCATCTTAAGACCAGGGGGTGATCTCTGCATTGCTTTGGGGCTGCCCTCCATGAAGCCAGACAGGATCACCCCCAGTACACAAGCCATGGTGGGTAATGGCAGAGGCAAAGCCCCAGACAATCCACTCCCTGCCCTCACCCTGAACCAGCAGCTGGGCAATAGACACATACAGCAGATCTGACTGAGAAGGAGGCTGGTGAGTACCTAGCTGGCTCTCCCCTGCCCTAGAAATGAATGAAAAAGATTGAGAGGGCAGGATAGAGGTCTGAGGCTCCATTTCTCCACCACAAACTGAATGTCATGGGAGCTATGGCCAGGCTTGGAGAGAAATGAAGGGGGAAACAGCCTGGGAGATGACACTGAGTCAACTTATCCATCACACCCTCATCGTGGAAGCACACCAGCTATTGTTTGCAGGTAACAGGGGATGAAGATTCTAACACTCAAGTTTCAACAGCGAAGAGGGAACATGCAGTACCAGAATTCACCACTAAAGCTAAGAAATCTCTACCAGTGGGTTGTTTGGGGTTTTTTTTTTTCTTTTTTGTTTGTGTGTTTGTTTGTTTGTTTGTCTCATTTGTTTGCTTTGTTTCTTGGTTGGTTGGTTGGTTGATTTTCTCTTTTCTTTCCTCCTTTTTTTTCTCTTTGTTCTTTCTCTTTTTGTTCTTTTTCTCTTTCTTCTTCTTTTTTTCCCTCTCCTTCCTCTCTTTTCTCTCTTTTATATTCTATCTTGGAATCAGGGGCTACACAAGCATACCCAATGTAAGGTCATATTGTGTGGAGATGGAAAGCAAGTCATTGCTGGCCCATTCACCAGGTAGCAAACACTGTGACCCATCAGTAGGTTCTGAATCCTTGCAACCTCTCCCCCACCCCTTAGTAAGTGCTCAAAATCATAAAGAGATAGCTTAACGCCCCACTCCCAGCCTATTTCATAAATTAACAAACTCAGAAGCCTAACTCAGGGAAAGACAGAAGGCAGAGCAAATACCAGAAGTGATTGCCTCTCCATTTCCCACTGAGCAATGGATTAAAGAGAAAGATAAGAGAACTGCTACAAATGAAGGAAAACCAATGAAAAATCACGGATAACCATCAGAATCCTAACAAAGAGACAGTGCCTAAAAGAACAACTACTGGAGCACAAACAATGGCTATCTCTGAGAACAAGTATACCAGAAGATACTTATAGAGATCAGAGAATTGTTGTACAGAAAGAATAAAAATTAAGAAATGCAGGGGCTAAAGTTAAATGAAATTGAAATGGAGTTGGAAAGACTCAAGAAATCATATTTAGAAAAAATGGCA
This sequence comes from Carlito syrichta, assembly GCF_000164805.1. Taxonomy (NCBI): domain Eukaryota; kingdom Metazoa; phylum Chordata; class Mammalia; order Primates; family Tarsiidae; genus Carlito; species Carlito syrichta. Next base: position 82,367 of record NW_007187547.1, read on the forward strand.
ATAAATAACTTTATTTAAGAAATAAAAACAAACTGACAAGATTGGGGAACAAAATTAACCAAGTAGAAGAAAGAATCTCAGAACTGGAAGACAAAAATATGGAATTAACCAAATCTATTATAAATATAGGGGAAAAAACATCAGAAGAAAGAAGAAACTCTCTAAGAAATATCCTGTTTTATCAAGAAGCCAAACCTATGTCCAATTGGTATACCTGAAATAGAAAGAGAAACAAAAACACCTTGGAACAAACATTCCTGGAGTCATTCAAGAAAACTTTTCTCATCTTGCCAGAGAGATGACTATACAAGCACAAGAGATTCAGAGAACCCCTACAAGACATCTTATGAGAAGACCAACTGCTAGACACATAGAAATTTACTTACACAAAGTAGGTATAAAAGAAAAAAACCCTAAAAGCAGCAAGGGAAAAAAGTCAGACTACCTTCCAGGGAAGACCAATTGGAATCGTTCCAGACTTATCTGCAGAAACACTACAGGCCAGAAGACATTGCACCCCAATCTTTAGTGTTTTCAAAGATTAACAATTTTAGCCAAGAGTTTCCTACCCAGCCAAACTAAGCTTCACAGAGATGGAGAATTAAAATATTTCCCAGACATTCAATCCCTAAGAGAATATGCTGCTTCCAGACCAGTTCTACAGGAGATGCTTAAAAAGGTACTATACACAGGGAAAAAAAGAAACAAAAGACATGCCATACAATTCACAAGATCACAAACAGAAGCAACAGAGTGCACACCACACATGCATAAATGAAAACACACACATATATTAACACAAACACTAAAAACAAAACGGCCTAGTAAGAGCCTATGACAAAGACAAACTCTCACATTTCAGTAATCAGCCTGAATGTGAATGGACTAAATATTCATAGAATGGCAAACTGGATAAAAGAGCATGAGCCAACAATATGCTATCTCCAGAAAACACACATCACAAGAAAGGACAGCAACACACTTAAAGTTAGAGGATGGAGAATAAACTTCCAGGTGAACTGAAAACAAAAAAAAGGCAGGGGTCATAATTTTAATATCAGACAAAACAGCCTTCAAGTTATCAAAAATTTTAAATGATACAGGAGGACACTACATAATGATAAAAGGCTTAATCCATCAACAAGAAATATCCATCCTAAACATAAATGCAGCCAACATAGGAGCACCTAACCTTGAATTGTACTCCACATATTTAAAATAAAAAATTTTTAAAAAGAAAGTGGACTGGATTTTTAAAATGTGGTACATATACACTATGGAATATTACACAGCCATAAAGAAGGACAATATTATGGCCTTCACAGCAACTTGGATGGATTTAGAGTCTATAATACTCAGTGATCTATCACAGAAACAACTGAGTACCACATGTTCTCACTGATAAGTAGACCCTGGACATATATCATAATACTACATGAAAGAGATTGGCAGTAGCAGACCACTGCCAGGGAAGTGGGAGACACATAACAGGCAAAGTAAGGATCAATGGGAGGCCCAAACTTCATCCATACCATGACCAATTGTATGCCTAACCCTGAATTGTAACCCACATCTTTAAAATTAAAAAATAAGAACTTAAGTCATGTCATGTCATCAACCATTTAAAGCTTTACTATGGCTTCCTGCTACATATAGAAAAAAATACCCTTACTCTATACGTTTTTATACAATCTAGTCCCTGCCTACCTGTCTTACTTTATTCATGTTTCTTTTTTAATTCCTTACCAAGTTTTGGAAACTGGTTTCTGTTCCTTTATTTATTTACTTTTTTACTTTGAACATCATCTAAATATCTCTCCCCTTAGGCCCTTTACACCTGATGTTTCTTCTGTACCCTCTTCCTTTACCTTCTCATCATTCATTTGTTAGTTAAATGTTACCTCCTAGAGAGAATGCCCTGATCACATCTGTAAAATAAGACCATTTGGGACTAGCTCACATTATCAGTATATTTCTTTCAAGTACTTATCATAATCTAAAAAAATCTTGTTTGCTTTTATATGACTGTTTATTACCTGGATTCTTCTACTAGAAAAGTAAGCACCAATTATGAAGGCAGGTACTTCATCTAACTCGTTCATTCTGAAGCTCTAGATAAGTCCAATGTCTGGCATATAGTACATGCTCAATAAACATCTGTTGAGTAAATGAATGACACCAAGGACAACAATGAAGAGTTTAAAAAGGAGACTGATATGAAACACCTTACATATTTCATCTATATCTGAATGTTATATCTATAACAGTGTGGAAAACTGATTTAACAGAAGAGGCAAAGTCCATATTTTAATCATCTTTGTACTCCCAATGTCTAACGTGAGACAGTATGATCTATTAATACTATTGTATAATAAAGAGATGCCCAAGAAGAATCATTTTATCAAAAATCAAACTAAAAACACTTTTGGTGTATTTGATTAGAATACAGAGAGTTATAAATATACAATGTAATAGCAAAGGTTATTTTTCCTGCACAAATTTCAACAAAGGTGGAATTTTAGTTGTGCCTGCATTTTATTAAAGTAATAGTAAGAAATTAATTTGTCAAAATGAAAAAAAAAAAACCTGAACATCACCTGAATTCATCAATTTTTGGAAAATCAATTCTGATAATAACCCTTGAATTATAGTGTTTGAGTTTGAAGAGCCCTTGAGGATCTGGTTTAATCATCTTAAAGAACAGATGAGGAAACAGGCCTAGAGAAATTGAGTGTTCAAGGTCAGAACCCAAGCTGTATCCAAAGCCTCTGACCTACCCTCCTAGGCACTGTCCTTTCTGTCTCTTTGGGCTAGGAAGATGATGCTGCGTAGAGTTGCCCAAAGCAACTCATCTAAAAGCTGACAAAAGGCCATTGATCTATTTGAACCTAAAAGTTTGGGCTCTGACTTTCATGATCTGTTTATTAAGAGAAGATTTCTCTTAATCTCAATAAGAGAGAATATTTCCCAAACAGAAAAGGAAAGCCAAGTCTCACTTTACATCAGCAGAGTCCAATTTGAGTTCTTTTATAGTCCACAACCAGATGTGCGTTTAGAGAAACCATCTGTTCCTATCAGGAGGCAAAACAAACCACATAAAAGAGAACTCTCACCCCAAACCCATCTCTGAATGGGGAAGGAAATAATGAGACAAACCATAAAACAGAAGTTGAAGCGATAGATAGGTAATTAGATGGATAACACAACAGAAATTGCAGTAGATGGCCATTGAAGTAGGTGTCTGATGGAGATTGGCAGATGGAACAGGTATTACAACTGTGGCTCCATGTGTTCCAATCAGAAGATGCTCAGAAACTGAGGCTTTGGGGAGTGTCTGGCAGTTCAAATGCATTTGCCAACAGTCATGTTAACTCCATAGACACCTTCTTCAGTTATCATTATTTTTTGTGCTTCTGAATTCACATTCTCACTCTCCCTTCCTACTACTGCTTAAAAGTTGGTAGCCTTTATTTAAATAAAAATCCACCTTGCTTTCCACTAAATTCACTCAGGGAAATAAACACTCAAAAAAGCAGCATTTGGCATGTCTTTAAAAACTGTTTCTGGAAATTTTTCACCATACTAGCACCCTTATTAGAGCTTTATAAAGGATTCCCCTATTTCAACTTTGTTTTTATGTTGATTGACTGAAGCACTTTCAAATCATTTATTATCCCCACATGGAGAGCACTCCTGATACCTAGTAAACTCAGTCTAGTTATAGACTCAAATCTAAGAATGTAGGCCAAATTTAAGTTTCTGCTTAAAATCTTATTCCCACAAATATATCTCAGTGTTATCAACAGCCTTGACTCAGGAATAATAATACTAGCAATATTATGACTATGTTACTAGAGAATTACAAGGACTTCATTCTACTTTTTTAACCGAGTATAAGCAACCATCCAGGCATTCTTTTAGTCAACATTTACTAAGCACCCATTGTGTGCCAGATCCTTTGCTAAATGCTGAAGATTCCAAAATGATTTATAATTTCTTCCGCAGTTTCTGTCCCCAGAACTCATCATCTAGTACAGGGGTTGGTGTAATAGATAGACCCTAAGGTGATTCCCCCAATCCAGGTGATTCCACCTTCTGCTATTTGTGCCCTTGTAGAATCTCCTCCCCTTCACTGATGGGAGGTTATGGAGGTTACTTGCTTCTAACAGTACCATATTCGTATTGATAGGTGATGGGATGTCACCCTCTGTGATTAGGTTACATCTATAAGATTCCTTCTTGTTGCTTGATGAAATAAGATGCCACGTTGAGGAAGCCCACATGGCAAGGATCTGCAGGCAGCCTCCAACTGGTAGTAAGCAAGACGTTAGCACCTTCAGTGATACAGCCATAAGGAAATGAATTCTGCCAACAACCTAAATGAGCTTGCAAGTAGATTCTTTCCTAATCAAGCTTCCTAAAATAAAGCCTGGCCAACACCTTGACTGTAGCCCTTTAAGATTCTGAGCAGGGGACCCAGCCTGGCTGTACCTGTACTCCTGACCCACCAAAACAACGAGATAAGTGTGTAGTGGTGTTTTCAGTTGTTTATCTGTGGTAATTTTTGTTACACAGCAAGAAAAAATGAACATAGCAAACTACAGCCCATAGGCCAAATCTGGCCAGCTGCCTGTTTATGCATGGCCTACAAGCAAAGAACGATTTTTTGGTTTACATTTTTAAGTGACTAAAAAAAAATCAAAAGAAGAATTGTGACGCATGAAAATTATATTAAACACATTTCCGTGTGCATAAATAAAGAGTTTTATTAAAACACAGCTGTATCCATTCCTTTGAGTACCAACTATGGCTGATCATGTGTGATACCTGCACAATTGAGTGGGTGTGAAGAGACCATATGGACCACAAAGCCTATGATATTTTCTCTCTGGCCCTTTTCAGGAAAAATGCGCCAGCCTCTGATCTAGTGGAAGGGACAGGCACATAAACAGATAAATTACAAGTCAACCTAGAAAAAGCTCAGAAGAGTCATGGAAGCTAGATCCTAACATTGAATAGGAGTTTTCCAGATGGAAAGAGGAGGAAGGCTGTCACACGGGTGGCATCGAAAGTGGAAAAATCATGGAGATATGAAGGTCTGTGATCAGAAAGTGCAGAAACTCCCAAAAGGTTGGAGTCCTGCCCGTCATTTTACAACTCCATTGATTTCAGAAATCCCGATTGAGTCAAACCAGATCAGACACTAACATTTAGGGAAATTATTGCACATGATAAGATCTACTATATAATCTGTATTTCTAAACTGTTCTTGGAGTTTGCCTAGGAATTTTGGCCAAATCTTGCCACACATGCTGCTGCTGCCTAAATGAGTTTGGTAATGATGCTGCATTCCACTTCCAAATGCCATGAAATCCACAAATATGATCATTTTCCAAGCTGGAAAGCATTAGTATTATACTGCCATTTTTGGTTGGATTTTTTTTTTCCCCTGTGGGGCGGGGAATTCCTTATGGCTTAGTTGTACAGGCCATACTCTGTTACTGAGTTACTTAAAAGGTTTGGTTTCACTTTATTTTCTTAAGTGCTTTGCTTCTATCTTCTTTAATACTCAAGTCAGTTCAACTGCACGTGCCACTGAAGTCTGCAAAAAAACCGATAAATCAGAGTGGCACCTGGGAAGATCAACTAGCTGCCTGCATGGGACCTCACAAGGTGAATTAGTCAGGGTCTGGCCTTCAGCTTCTCAAGTCTAGAATCTCAGCCTATTTGGTACTTTATGTTTCTATGATCATTATTGTCATTACCATGCTACTTTCAGATTTTATTGGGGGTTGTGGCATTGAGTGCCACTACACAAAGTGACCCCAAACTACCATATATTCAGTGACTGTGTCACACATTTTTAATGTAATTGGGGTGTGTGAGCCCCTCTCCCTTCCATTGATTGCCTTCCAGTAGAATCCACACTGCCCACTTCTAAACTACTGAGAGCTTTAAAGAAAAAAAGATAACCTGGGTCTTTAAACTGCATGTAAAATGACAATCTGTAAGTAAAGAGGGAGGGTCTAAGGAATTCTAGAATTACTTAATTGCATGAATTTAGTGTATTCAATTGGTGCTGCTCAGAAGCATTTTGTCCTGCTACTAGAATGTCAGTTGCCTTCCAAGAGGCTAAGTTTGACATAAGTTAGAAGTTACCACTCTGCTCTTAAAACACTCAAGGACAATAGAAATGCGTGCCAAGAAAAAAACAAAATTGAAAGATAGACATGTACAGTGGAAAGACCGTGTGAAGACACAGGGAGAGGACAACCATTCCCAGGTCAAGGAAAGAGGACTGAGAAGCCAATCCTGCTGACACCTTGGTCTTGGGCTTCAAATCTTCAGAACTGTGAGAAAATAAATATATGGTTTAAGCAAAAAGAAAGAGGAAATACTGAAAAAATAAAATTATATCATGAAAAGTATTCATATTCACCACGTACTTACACGTTTACAGATCCATCTACATTATACATTGTAAGAATTTATAGTCAATGTTTTGTAACTTAGACCTAAGTTTGAGGAACTCAGCAAAATGATGAAACCACCAATCAATAGCCCCATTCTGATGGAGCTTTATGGCATTTGCAAAAACTCAACAGTTACTTATAAGAAGAAACCCACAGGCCAGAAGTCATGGCTGTCCAGTGCCAGAGTGTCCTCAGATGGTAAACTTCCCCCTTCCTCCCCCATCTTCCTCGAGGCCCAGCACAGCTGAACTGCCTTGGCTCAGAAGGCAGGAACTAACAAGATCTTACCAATTAGTTGAAAAATATGTTAAGTAGGAAAGAAAAAGGGACATGAAATTTTATTTAAGCAAATATAGTGACCAACTTTCCTAGTTGGTAAAGATTCTAGACTTGAGAAGCTGAAGGCTAGACCCTGACTAATCCACCTTGGGAGGTCCCATGCAGGCAGCTAGCTGATCTTCCCAGGTGCCACTCTGATTTTGTGTCTTTTTTGCAAACTTCGGTGGCACCTGCAATTGATCCAACTTGAGTTTTAAGATAGAAGCAGAGCACTTGAGAAATATGAAGTGAAACTAAACCTTTTAAGTAACTCAGATGTACAGAGTGTGATCTGTACATCTACGCCATGAGGAATTTCCGGGAGGGGAGGGGAGGGAGAACGGGGCTTCCCAGAATGCAGAATGTTTAGTGCTAAAACCAGGAGAGATCCAGGCACACTGGGATGAGTTGGCAACCCTATGTATTAATTGTAGCTACAATTTTTATATATACAAACAATTACAGAGCATTTTTTTAAATCCATAGATCTTCTAAAAAGTAAAAAAGGAAGATAACTTTCTAGAAAAAGCAAAAAGAGAAAGACACATTAAGAGGCTCCTGGTGGCTCCATTGATTTAAAAGATTCATTGATGAATATCAGTTACTGCTGCACGTTTCTTTTGTGTTTTCCAAGTCTTCTCTCCTCTGATTTTCTTGCTATGCCCACATCTTTCTCATTCGAGAACATAAATGCTAATGGTATCTGTAACTTAAAGTATTTCATCATAAAAAATGTGGCACATGTGTGTTTAGCTAAGTTGCACTCTCGGGCCATCCTAACAGGAAGCTCACATTCCAGGAGGCTACTACAAGCACTTCTGTTACCCCTGTCTCAATAACTTAGGACATTCATGCTGCCATAACAAAATACCTGAGACTGGTTCATTTACAAACAATATAAATGTGTTTCTCTCAGCTCTGGAGGCTTGGAAGCTCAAAATCAAGCCGCCAGCAGATTGGGTGTCTGGTGAGGACTGCCCTCTGCTTCTGGGATAGCACCTTGTTGCTTCAACCTCACACGGCAGAAGGGACAAACTCTGAAAAGGGCATGGTTGAAGGACATAAAAGAGACAAAGATAAAAGCTAGCTCCTTTTGATAACTTTTTTAAGGGCATTAATCCCATTCACCAGGGTAAACCCATCATGATCGAATCACCTGAAGGCCCCCACCTCTTAATACACCTTGGAGTGTAAGTGACAACATATGAATTTTGGAGGGATTCATAGCACTCTGTTAACACCAGAAGCTTTGATAATTAATATAACAAGGGTCAGAAGTGAGATTCAGCTGGTAAAATTAGTGATTTGTTAGTTTGTGTCATGGAGATTAGAAGTGAACTCTCAGCCGGGTTCGGTGGCTCAGCCTGTAATCCCAGCACTTTGGGAGGCCGAGGCAAGTGATTGCCTGAGCCCGTGGGTTCAAGATCAGCCCGGGCAACTTGGCGAGACCTCGTCTCAACAATAAATAAAAAATTAGCCAGGCATGGTAGCACACACTTGTAGTTCCAGCTACTCAGAAGGCTGAGGGGGAAGGATCTCTGGGAGCCCAGAAGGTTGACACCTAGGGTGGCCGTGAGCATGCATGCCACTGTACTCCAGCCTGGGCGAAGGAGTGAAACTTCAACTCAAAAAAAAAAAGAGAAGTGCACTCTCATTGGTGAAATGTATGGTATTCAAGAAGATATGTGAGATGGCTTACACTCTTCAGTGTATTTGTTTCCTAGGGCTACCATAGCAAAAGTACTATTAACTGGTACTTTGGATGGCTTAAAATAACAGAAACTTATTCTGTCACAGTTTTGCAGGCTAGAAGTCTGAAATTAAGATTGACAGAACCATGCTCCCTCTGAAGGCTCTAGATAATACTTCCTTACTTCTTCCTAGCATCTGGTGGTTCCTCACAATCTTTGGTGTTTTTTGGCATGTAGTTGTACCATTCCAATCTCTCCTTCTATTTTCAAATGGCCTTTCCTTTTGCGTCTCACTGTCTTTGTGGGGGCTTCTTACAAGAACATCAGCCATTTGATTTATGGTTCATCCTTATCCAGTAGGACCTCATCTTACCTAACTATATCTGCAAAGTTCACATTTCCAAATAAGGTCATATTCTGAGGTTCTGGGCAGATATGAATTTTTATCTACACTGGCCAAACTCACTACACTGGCCAAACCTGAGGAGGGTGTAAGACTCTTTAAAAAAAAAAAACTCTAATTTTAGAAAGAATACTTTAGATTGATTCCTAACAGTGTCCAGCCATAGTGTCAGAAGGTTTCTTGTTGTCTAATAATAATTAGATGGCAACAGAATTGTGCCTCTGGAATACAGTTGAGTTAGCCTCACAGAAAACCTATCATCAAAGTGAAGATCAGATCACCAAAAATTCATGAAAGCTCACGACAATTTCAAAACATTTGAGTGTGTTGTTTGCCTACTAGATAATAAGCATTCACATGTATGTGTCAGAATCTGGTCTGAGCACATGGATCAATGAGCAGACTTGAGAATTCAAAAATAAACCTGCATTTCCATAACCAACTGATCTTTGACAAAGCAAACAAAACATTCACTGGGGAAAGGACACCCTGTTCAATAAGTGGTGTTGGTAAAATTGGATAGTCATATACAGAAGAATGAAACAGTATCCCTGTCTTTCACCATCTACAAAAATTAACGCAAAATGGATTAAAACCTAAATGTCAGGACTGAAACAAAAAATCATAGAAGAAAACCTAGGAGAAACTCTTCTGCACATTGACTCAGGCAAAGAATTTATAGCTAAGACCCCCAAAAGCAAATGCAACTAAAAAAAAAAAAAGCGAGACTTAATTAAACTAAAAAGCTTCTGTACAGAAAAAAAATCAACAAACAGGTAACCCACAGAATGGGAGAAAATATTCACAAACAATACATCCAACAAAGGACTAATATCCAGAATCAACAAAGAACTCAAACAAAGCGGCAAGGAAAAAATAAAACATTAAAAAGTGGACAGATGACATGAACAGATATTTTTCAAAAGAAGATCTACAAATGACCAACAAATATATGAAAAAGTGTTCATCACCAATCACCAGGAAAATGCAAATTAAAACCACAATAAGATACCAACCTAACACAGTCATAATGGCCATTATTTTAAAAATCAAAAAACAATAAATGTTGGCACAGATTTGGTGAAAAGGGAATGCTTAAACACTGTTGGTGGGAGGCAAATTACCATAACCTTTATAGAAATAAAGAGATTTGACAAGAACTAAAAGTTGATCTAATATTTGATTCAGCAATCCTACTACTTGGTATACTCAAAGGAAAAGATGTCATATTACAAAGAAGACACCTGCACTCACATGTTTATCGCCGCACAATTCACAATTGCAAAAATGTGGAATCATCTTAAATGCCCATCAACTGATTAGAGGATAAAAACATTTTGCATATATATATAATATTTACACCATGGAATACTATTCAGCTATTTTAAAAAGACAAAATAATGTCTTTTGGAGCAACTTGGATGGAATTAGAGACCATTATCCTAAGTGAAGTAATGCAGGAATGGAAAACCAAATACTGCAAGTTCTCACTTACATATTAGAGCTAAGCTATGAGTCTGCAAAGGCATATCGAGTGGCATAATGGACACTGGACACTCAGAAGGGGGAGTGTGGGAAGTGAATGAAGACTGAAAACTCACCTATCAGATACAATATACACTAGTGGGGGTGACAGGTGCACTTAAACCTTAGACTTCTTCACCACTACCCAATGCATTTATGTAGCCAAAAACCATTTGTACCCCTAAAGCTATGGAAAAATAAATAAATAATAAATAAATAAATCTAGTATTTTGCTTTAAAAAGCAAAGAATTTGGGCTGAGAATTGTTTTCACTATAACCTAGCAACCAGATGGTAAGAGAATAGTTGTTGCCCTCAAATACCCCAACATTTTGACAGCTGCCATTATTAATCAAAAAAGACCGAGGAGTTTGACATGACCACACTGATACAAGTCGTCTGGAGCACCTTTTGACCTCCCTTACCTCTCTCTCCTTCCCTCTCAGCCAAACTTCTAGAAAAAATAGTCTACACTCTCTTATCTTCACTTTGGTCACTGAAATTTGGTTGCAGTCACCATCAAGCCAAAGAAATGTCTTCTTCAAGATTACCCATGTTTTGGGTTTGCCAAATTTAACGAATGCTTTCCAGTCCTTTCAGGAACTAGAGGAACATTGGAAACAGCTGAGATTCATTTTTGTCATATAACCCTCTCTTCCTATGAATTCCCTGATACCCCTTTTCCCCAACTCTTCACCTCTCAGAATATTGTTCCTTGATCTCTTTCAATAGTTCTCCCTTTATCTATCCCTTTCCTGTGAGTATTTCTGTGGATGACACGCTACACCCACTGCTGTCTCTACACATTCTCCCTTGGTGAGCTAATATTCTCTTTTGGTTTTAATTCACTGCTCTAAGCTAATGCCTCCAAAATCAAGCTCCTCTAAGCTTCAAATTTGCATGCCCAATGCCTGCCAGATGTCTCTTCCTGAAGGACCCACGGATAGCTCAAACAAGCATGCCTAAATTGCTCTTGTTTCTTTCGGCCAACATTTTATTTTTCCTCTTGAGTTGACCTCAGGTAATGGCTGCACCAGGTGCCCCATCACCCAAGGCAGAAACTTGACCACTCCCTCTCCTTTCCTACTCCCATCCAATCGGTAAGTCCTCAATTTTGGCCATTCTCCTCCATCCCACTACAAAGGTTCTAGCTCAGACACTCACCAGTTCTCACTTTGTGCTGCTACAGGCGTCCATTTTTCTGCCTCAGGTCTTTGCCCCCATGAATCTGCTCTCTTTTTTGCTACCAATTATCTAACATGAGACCATGGACGTGCCATTCACTCACTTAAAGCCCTGCAATAACCCACCTCCCTTTCTGAGAGCAGGATTTCTCAATCTCTGCACTATTGACATTTGGAGCCAAAAAATACTTTGTTTTGGGTAGCCATCTGTGCATTGTAAGAATTTTAGCTACATCCCTGGCCTCCACACACTAGATGCCAATAGCACCCTCTGAATTGTAACAATCAAAACTGTCTCTAGACATTGCCAGATGTCCCTTAGGGGATGCAAAATCACTCCCTTTTGAGAAATCATGACCTGGAGAACAAAGACAAAACTCTCTAAGGTAGTAAAAATAACCCTTAATCAGCTGATGACTAAGTATTAGTCAACCCCTTCTCTTCTGTCTCCCTGGGGTGTGCCTGATGCCCTGAAAAATTCTTTATGATCATACCTAATATATTGCATCATAATTAATTCTACATATATTTGCTTTTTCCATGAACTGTGAGTTATTTGAGTACGCAGGACCACCACTTATTCCTCTGTATATCCGAAGTTCATAATAAGTATAGTACCTGCCAGTTAGAAGGCATTTAATGTTTGCTGAATAAAAGATCAAATGAATCGAAAAGGACTCAGAAACAAAAACAACTCTGGCTTTTGTGTCTACTATTGCCCCATCTTTGATGAAATACACTCACATATTCTCCTCCTCAACTTTTGAGCGCTTAACCAAAAGCATTCTTCTGTTACTCTCTGTCTCACAATTAATACCTAATTTTCCCAGTTAAGACATAAGGTGTCCTAAAACAAAGACCTTCGTTTGAAGTTTCTTTCCTAAATCTCAAATCTGTCAATACAATACTGACCCCGCGATGTAGTTTAACATAGACTTTTAGAAACACATTGACTCTCTGTAAAGACTTCACCCACAGAACACAATCCTGGGTAGGATGTTAAATGAACACATGGATGGTAGAGTCCAACAACCTAAGATCCAATTCAGGTTTTTTCCACCTCTTACTGGCTTCATAACCATTCACACTGAACACAACTTAGTTGGTGCGTCCTCATGGACGAAAATGAACGAGGTAAATAGTACTTACTTCATTCATTCAAAAAATATTTATTGATGATCTATTACATACCAGGCACCGTTTTCAACACTAGAGGAACAATCAAAATTAAAACAGCTTTTTCCCTAATTTGACCTTATATTTTAGCAGACAGAGACAGACAGTAAATATGCCACAGGTAAATAACATAATTTCATATAATGGCAAGTGCTGCAAAGAAAATATACTAGGGCATTGCGTGAGATAATCTTTAGGAAAAATTAACAAGAAAAATGTCATTGAGGAGATGAAATGTGATCTCCTAAACACAGAGCACTGTCACAAAGATGAGATGAATGCGTGTAAAATGGTGACTAGGAAGAATATTCGTAAATATTGGAATAGTCTATAAATATTATTGCTATTACAGTGAACAGCCACTAGAGGAAACTACCATTCATTGAGTACTTGCTGTGTGCCAGGCACTTGGTTCATTCTACATGCTATTTCCGTTTCATCCTCCCGACAAAAGCAATCTTGAAGCACGGGTGTTACTGGCTCCATTTTACAAGATTGAGGCTCAGGGAGCAGCGGGTTCTGGGGTCACGCAGCTCATGAGTGGTGGAGTCATGCAGGTCTCTCTGGTCTCAAATCCATGTGTTTTTTTTCCAGTTAAACCATGCTGCCACTTTCTTCATCCTGACTTCCCTCAAAGACAAAGAGAGAAGAGCTCAGCAGTTGAAGATCAATAAGTAGGAGGAGGGAAGGAGGAAGATCCATATGAAGTTCGTGGTTCACAATCTGGAGTCAAAAGCCCTGGCAAGCCACAGAATGAGCAAGCTCCTCACATCAAGGGGAAACTCTTCAGAACTGTTTTCAGGGATGGTGTGGCTTTTCGCTCCAGCCTCTGATGTGGCTTTTCGCTCCAGCCTCTGGGGCTTCCAGCCTCTGAGATTCTCATGAAATCAAAGCTCAAAGTGACACTTCATAGCCGTGAAACAGAACTGACAGAAACACATCCTCGAGGCCCCCTCAGAGCAGAAGTAGGTAGAAAAGTTCACTCTGTGAACCCTACAGAAGATTTTATTTTCCATAAACACTGTTCTGGGATTTCCCACCGAACATCCCAAAGATGGTGCCCAGATAAGCTGGTCAAGAGTCCCACAGGCCTCTATTTTGGGAATCTGACATGTGGAGATGCATCTAGAATTCAATCAGTGGCATATATTACACAGCTGGCAGCAACAGAGACCCCGGGACAAGAAACTCTCGTTGAAAATGGGAGGAAAATGGGAGGCATGCTCTACTCAGGTTAAATTAACAAACTGCATCCTGAACAACCAGTCCACACTAGCTTTGGCAACAAGAAAAGTTGGGGAATGAACTCCCAAATGGCTCATATAGTCACACGCCAAACATGGCATTAATATTGGATCAGGATAAGGAGGGAGATATCACACTGAGCATTACTATCCACACTGTTAATTTACTTGACTCTCTCTGCAATTTGACCAAGAGTAAACACGACATTATAATATTTACTGTAAAAACACATTTCAAAATTTTTCTAACTTAAATAAACAGTGATGTGCTGGTAAAGGTTTACCAGCTCTCCAGGAAGGACTGAGGGGTGGAATGCCTGGTATACAGCATTTGCCAATGTCCATGATGTAAATATTTCTGCCACAGCTGGTTTTGAGCTCCCAGTATGAAGTCACTGAAATGAGGCTTGGAAAAGAGAGGTTCACCATCGACTCTCATGAGCCAGCTCCTGCACACCCCTGAAAATAAGTCATTTACTAGGGACGTGCCCCCCAACATAAACTTGTGAAGAGATAAAATTCAATCCTAAATTCCAAATTAGGGAGAAAGCATAGTGTACTAGAAAAAGCACAAAATAAAACGTAGAGATCCCTGAGTTCTAGGCTTGGCTCTGCCTCTGATATGATTTGGGGTTCATTGTTTTTCCCACTCCAAGCCCAAGTGTCTCCTGTCTAAAAGGAGGAGTCTGGACTGGATCGGTCATTTTCAATCATGGCTACAGATCCAAATCACCATGGATCATTTTTTTAAAACTACAGCAGCCTGAACTCCACCTGCCAGAGAAAATTGGTCTGGAGATTTGGAGGAGACTCTGGGGATCTCCCTTGTGTTCCTCTTAGCTTCATAGATGATTTTTATGCACAGGTTGAAGAAGCACTGAACGGCTTTAAGGTCCCACCTAAGCTTAATCGAATGTGGCAGACAGACTTTAGGTGATCCTTCTATCTTGGTAGTCATGTCCTTGCATAGTCTCCCCTTAGGAATAAGCAGGGCCTGCAATTTGCTTTTAATAGGAAGAATATGGCAGCAGTAATGGGACGTCACTGTGTGAGTCTGTCACGTTGTATGAGACCCCATCTTGCAAGCAGACTTGCTCTAGAGGCTATCTCTTCTGCTAGTGTCAGATAAGCAGCTGCCATGCTGTGAATGGCCTGTGGAGGGCGACTAGGCAGAGAAATGTGGGTGACCCTAGGAGCTGAGAACAGTTTACAGCCCCCCAAAAGCTGGAGTTATCAGTCCTGCAACCATATAGAAATGAAATTGCCAACACTGTTGTTACCAAGCAAGGACTCATTATCCGATGTGCACAGAAGCCAATACCATAGCACTGACTTATGAGAAAAGAAGAAGCATTATTGGGAGTTGACTGGCAAGGAGACAGGAGGAAGCACTTGCCTCCTGGAGCTAGGGACTTAGGCAGGTTCTAGAGACAAATGGTAATGAGGCGTGATCTGACTAGAAGATGCCAGGGCTCAAACAGATTGGATCATAAATCCTGCCATTCCTTGATCTGAGTACTTAGGTTTGACCCATGGTTACATACTTGTGTCATCTGGACATGCTCTGGTTACATGACTTGCAACCTGGGGTCCATGGCCACTGAAAAACAACTCGCAACTTTTATTACAGGAAGTTGAACCAGAGTGGGCTGGTTCTATGGTTACAATGTGAATGAATTTGGAAGCAGAATCCTCTTTGGCTAAGACCCTGGAAGAGAATGCAGTACTGCTGACACCTTGACTGAAGCTTCATGAGACCCTCAAGTAGAGAACCCACCTCAGCCACACCTGAGCTCCTGGGAAGCCATTCATAAGTTGCTAAATGTGTAGTAATTTGTTATGCAGCATTTAAAAACAACATATCTAGAAACGCTACAGCCTCACTCAGCCAAGGCACTTGGGCATCTGAAGAAACAGAGCCACACCTCCCTTTTCAGGCTCTCTCCAGGGCGTAAGCTCACCTCATGGAATGGCTGGCACAATTGCTCACACTTTTTTAAATGTTGTTTTCCTTAGGGCTGAATTGTATTAAGTTAAATGTGCAGATGATGTGCCTTCACTGTAACGTTAAACTATATGGTTTATTTTGTTTTGTTTGTTTTCTGTTTTTCATTTTAAGGAGGTAGGGCACAATTCAGGACTAGGTATGTAAGTGGTCATCACACAGGTAAAGTTTGAGACTCCCTTTGGTCCCTACTTCCGTCTGACTATATGATTTATAAAGCTTATTTCTTAATCTTTACCACATCTGTGTGGACCATTATTGCTGAATTCATTTTCTCTTAATGAATGACAAATTACCACAAACACAGTTCCTCAAAATGGCCAAGAGATGGAAGCAACCCAAATGTCTAAAGATATGGATTAACCAAATGTGGTCTACACATACAAGGGAATATTATTCAACCTTAAAAAGGAAGGAAATTCTGACACATGCTACAACTTGAATGACTCTTGAAGACATTATGCTAAGTGAAACAAGCCCATCACAAAAGACAAATATTATATAATTCTACTTTTATGGAGCACCTGGAGTAGTCAAATTCATAGAAACAGAAAGTAGAATGGTGGCTGCCAGGTTCTGAGGGTAGGGAGAAATAGAGAGTTGCTTAATGAGTACAGAGTTTCAATTTGGGAAAATGAAAATGTTCCAGAGATAGGTTGCCCAAAATGTGAAATACTTAACACAACAAAAATGTATACTTAAAAATAGTTAAGGTGATAAATTTTATAGTATGTGTATTTTACCACAATTTAAAATTTTTTGATTTAATTGCAACACACACACACACACACACACACACACACACACACACACACACATCTGACAGCTTCCATGGTCAGGATTCCAGGCCTAACTTAGCTGGGTTTTCTGGGTAGAGTCTCACAGGACTGAAATTGAGGTGGCAGGCTGCCTTTGAATCTACTTCCAAGCTCATTCAGGTTGTTGACAGAATTCATTTTCTTGCCATGTGGCCTTTTTCATAGGACTCTTATGACAAGGTAGTTTACTTCTTCAAAGCTAGTAAGGACAGCCAGGAAGGCTGCTAAGAAAGAGTCTTAAATACTGTAACTTAATCAATGGAATGGAATCGCCTATGCCATATTCTGTTGGTTAGAAGCAATTTATAGGCTCCAACCACATTCAAGGGGATTATGTAAGGTTATGATTCATTGGGAGTCATCTTAAGGTGTCAGTAGCAATTGAAAAGTCCATGTAATAGATGAGAAAGCTGATGTTTAGCAAGGTCATGTGATATATCCAAGGTCACACCATCAGCAGCAGGCTGAATTGAGAACTCTAGCTTATGGACTTCTAAATGCAATCTCCAAGCTTTATTTAGGCCACATGCTCTGGGATGTTAAAAGATAAACTTTTTTAAAGATGTGGAGTACAATTCAGGGCTAGGTATTGGGCTAGGTATACCAACGTGCATTATGCAGGTACCCTTGTTGATGAACTCCCCTAGCAGTTTCCCACTACGGCCAATCCCTTTCTTATAATAGTAAGATAATTGTACAGGGTCTGCTGATGAGTGAGAACACGTGATACTCAGTTCTTTGTTTCTGAGATAGATCACTGAGTATTAGACTCTAAACCCATCCAAGCTGCTGCGAAGTTCATAATTTTGTCCTTCTTTATGGCTGCATAATAGTCCACCATGTATATGTGCCACATTTTTTAAATCCATTCTACTTTCGATGGGCAGCGCGGTTGGTTCCATGTTTTTGCTATTGTGAATAGTACTGCAATAAACATCTATGCCCAGGTATCTTTTTTGTAGAATGATTTGAGTTCTTCCAGGTATATTCCCAGAAGGCGAACTGCTGGGTCATGTAGAAGGTTAGTCTTTAGATCTTTTAGAAAAGGCCACACTGTTTTCCACAGAAGTTGTACTAGTTTGCACTTCCATCAACAGTGTAGAAGTGTTGCCTTTTCCCCACATCCTCTCCAGCATCTGCTGCTTTTTGAGTTATTGATGATGGCCATCCTGACTGGAGTTACGTGGTATCTCAATGTAGTTTTAATTTCTTTGATGACTAGAGAGGCTGAGCATTTTTCATATATCTGTTAGCGGTTCATATGACTTTTTTTGAGACGTGTCTTCATATATTTTGTCCACTTTTTAATAGGGCTGCTTATTTTTCTCTTTTCAACATGTTTGAATTCTTTGTAGATTCTAGATATTCGGTCTTTTTCAGATATACAGTTGTCAAATATTTTTTTCCCAGTCTTTGGACTGTCTCCTTGCTCTTCTGATGGTTTCTTTCACTTTGCAGAAGCTTTTCAGTTTGCCGAGTTCCCATTTGTCTATCTTGTCTCTTATGGCATGGGAACTTGGGATTTTGATCAGGAATTGGTTGCCAGTTCCAATTTCCATAAGGGTGCCTCCTGCATTTTCTAAGGTTCTTATAGCTTGAGGTTTTACATTTAGGTCTTTGATCCATTTATAGTTGATTTTTGTGTATGGTGATAGGTAGAGGTCTTGTTTTAATCTTCTGTATGTGGTCAGCCGGTTTTTCCAGCCCTATTTACTAAATAGGTTCTCCTCTCCCCAGTAGTTGTTAGTGGAGGCTTTGTCAAAGATGAGTTGAATGAAAAATTGAAGTTTTGCTTCCAGAATCTCTATCCTGTTCCATTGGTCTATATGCCTGTTCTTGTTCCAATACCAGGCTGTTTTCACTATTGCAGCCCTATAATAAAGTTTAAAGTCTGGAAGTGTGATAGCCCCTGCTTTCTTTCTTTGGCTTTTTTTCTTTTTCTTTCATTGGATGTCCATGGTCATTTACTATTCCATATGAATTTCTTTATCGTTGCTCCCAAGTCTGAGAAGAATGACGTTAATAATTTAATGGGTATTGACTTAAATCTGTAGATTGCCTTGAGTAGGACTGACATCTTAACAACCTTGATTATTCCAATCCATGGGCATGGAATATTTTTCCATTTGTTTGTGTCATCTTTGATTTCTTTGAGCAAAGTTTTGTAGTTTTCTTGTAAAGGTCGTTCACATCTCTGGTTAGGGAGATACCGAGGTATTTCATTTTTTTTGTGGCTATTATGAATGGGATTTTTGGTTCTCTGCCGGTTTGTTGTTGGTGTATAAGAATGCTACTGTCTTTTGCAAGTTGATTTTGTGCCCTGAGACTTTGCCAAAGTCCTTTTTCAGTGCAAGAAGATTTTGACAGATTCTCTTCGATTTTTGAGATATAGAATCGTATCATCAGCAAAGAGGGATAGCTTGACTTCTTCTTTCCCTACTTGGATACCCCTGATATCCTTCTCTTGTCTAATTGCTCTAGCTAGAACTTCCAAAACTATATTGAACAAGGGAGGTGAAAGTGGGTAGCCTTGTCTTGTTCCCGTTTTGGGGGGAAATGCTTCCAATTTTTGTCCATTTAGCAATAGGTTGGCCATGGGTTTATCATAGATGGCTCCTACTATTTTGAGGTATGTTACCTCTATGCCTAGGTGTGCATGGGTTTTTTTTTAACTTTTAATTTTTTTATTTTAAAGATGTGGGATACAATTCAGGGTTAGGTATGCAATTGTTCATCATACAGGTACCCTTGTTGATGAGGTATGTCCTCCCCCCTTTCCCAGGAAGTTTCCCACTACTGCCAATCCTTTTCTTGTAGTGTTATGATAATTGTTTAAGGTCCTCTTATGAGTGAGAACATGTGATACTCAGTTCTTTGTTTCTGTGAAAGATCACTCAGTATTATAGGCTCTAAATTCATCCAGGTTGCTGTGAAGTTCATGATTTTGTTCTTCTTTATGACTGCATAGTATTCCATTGTGTATATGTACCACATTTTTTTATCCAGTTCTCTTTTGATGGGCAAAACAGTTGGTTCCATGTTCTTGTTACCGTGAACAATGCTGTGATAAACATACAGCTCACGGGTTGTTTATGCTGGATATTATCGAAAGCTTTTTCTGCAGCTAATGATATAATCATGTGATTCCTATTTTTATCATCTGTTGATGTATTTAATTACATGTATGGTCTTGCAGATATTGAACCAGCCCTGCATCCAAGGATGAAGTCTACTTGGTCATGGTGGATGATTTTTAAGATGTGCTGTTGGGGCCGGGCATGGTGGTGCAACCTGTAATCCCAGCACTTAGGGAGGTCAAGGCAAAAAGTTTGCCTAAGCCTGGGGGTTCGAGACAAGCCTGGGGCAACTTGGTGAGACCTCATCTCTACAATAAATCACAAAAAATAGCCAGGTGTAGTGGCGGGCACCTATAGTTCCAGCTAATTGGAAGGCTGAGGCAGAAGGATCGCCTAAGCCCCAGCAGATTGAGGTTGCAGTGGCCATGAGAGTACCACTGCACTCCAGTCAGCAACAAGAGTGAGACTCCAACTCAAGAAAAAAAAAAGATGTGTTTTTGCATCCAATTTGCTAGAATCTTGTTGAGTACTTTTGCACCTATGTTCATCAGGGATATTGGCCTGTAGCTCTCTTTCTTTGTTGGATCTATATCTGGTTTGAGTATCAGTGTGATGCTAGCTTCATAAAATGATTTGGAGAGAGTTCTGTCTTTCTTGATTGTTTGGAATACTTTTGATAGGATTGGTGTCAGATCCTCCTTGTACATTTTGTAGAATGCTGCTGGAAAGTCATCTGGTCCAGTACTTTTTTTTTTTTCTGGGTAGTTTTCTTATGATGGAGTCTATCTCCTAGGTTGTTATTCTTCTGTTTAATGTCTCAATTTCTTTTTGTTTCAATCTTGGAAGGTTGTGTGATGTCCGAAAGTCCTCCATTTCATTTAGGTTTTCAAGTTTATTTCCATACAGGTGTGCATAATAATCTCTGATAATTTTTTGTATTTCTTTGATTTGTGATTTGATCTTTTGCATTTCTGACTGTATATATTTGAGTTTTTTCCCTCTTTTTCTTGGTCAATCTGGCTAGAGGTCTGTCAGTCTTGTTTATTCATTCAAAGAACCAGCTCTTTGTTTTGTTGATTTTTTTCTATAATTTTGTCTTCTATTTCCTATATTTGGGCTTTTACTTTGATGATCTGGATTCTTCTGCTGAGGATAGGGTTCTGGTGGCCTTATCTTTCCAGCTCCCTTAGGTGATTTGTCAGGTTGTTAACTTGTGATCTTTCCATTTTCTTGATGTGTTTTGTAAAGAAATGAATTCCCCTCTGAGTACTGTTTTCATGGTATCCCAGAGGTTTTGGTAAGATGCGTCTTTATTTTCATTTGTTTCCAGAAATCTTTTAATTTCTGCTTTGATTTCTGTGTTGACCCAGGAGTTGTTCAGCATCATGCTGCTTAGTATCCATGTCTTTGTGGGTTTTGGGGTAGCTATGTTGGTGTTGATATTGATTTTTATTCCACTGTGGTCTGAGAAGGTGCACAGCAGTATTTCAATCTTATGGAATTTATTTATGCTTGATTTATGTCTGAGGATATGGTCGATCTTGAAGCACATTCCATGTGGTGATGAGTAGAATGTATATTCCATGGTTGTTGGTGGAGCATTCTGTCGGTATTTATTAATCCATTTGGTCAAGCGTCAAATTGAGGTTCTATATCTCTTTGTTGATTTTTTTGCCTTGATGATCTATCTAGGGTTGTTAATGGGGTATTTAAGTTCCCAGCTATGACAGTGTTTCAGCCAATGTCTTTTTTTAGTTTACCTAGAAGCTGCTTTATAAAGGTTGGTGCTCCTATGTCGGGTGCATGTATGTTTAAGATGGATATTTCTTGTTGAAGAATTGAACCTTTTATCATTATGTAGTGACCTTCCATAACTTTTAAATTTTTTGATTAAAGGAAATTTTGTCTGATATTAAGATCACAACTCCTGCTTTCTTTTGTGTTCCATTTACCTGATAAATTGTTTTCCATCCTCCTACTTTGAGTCTGTGAGTCTCTTGAAGACAGCATATTGTTGCATCATTTCTTTTTATTCAGTTTGCCATTCTATGTCTTTTCAGTGGTGCATTCAGTCCATGCACTTTCTGACTAATTATTGAGATGTGAGAGTTTATCCCTGTCATGAGGTTCTTTATAGAATTTGTTGTTGTTGCTTGTTTATTTTTGTTGGTTTTCTTTTGATATTTGGATTGATACGTGTGTGTTTTCAATCTTTTTCCTGTATTCTTGGGAAGAATGTGGTCGCTCTTTTTTTTCTTTCTCCTGTATTTAGTACTTTCTTAAGTGTTTCTTGTAGAGCTGGTGTGGAAGCAACATAAACTGTTAGGGATTGAATGTCTGAGAAAGACTGTAATTCTCCATTGCTGATGAAGCTTAACTCAGCTAGGTAGGAAATTCTTTGAGAACTTTGAAGATTGGACTCCAGCCTCTTCTAGCCTGTAGTGTTTCTTTTTTTTTTTTTTTTTTTGAGTTGGAGTCTCACTCTGTTGCCCAGACTGGAGTGCAGTGGCCACTCCCAGCCACCACAGCCTTGACCTGCTGGGCTCCAGAGATCCTTCTGCCTCAGCCTTCCAAGTAGCTGGAATTACAGGCATGCGCTACCATGCCCGGCTGATTTTTTGATTTATTGTAGTGATGAGGTCTCGCTGCCCAGGCGGGCCTCAAACCCGCGGGCTCAGGCAATCCATTCACCTCAGCCTCCCAAAGGTGCGCGATTACAGGCTGAGCCACTGAGCCTGGCTTGCCTGTCGTGTTTGTATAGATTAGTCTGCTGCTATTCTAATTGGTATTCCCTGGTAAGTAGTCTGACCTTTCTCTGTTGCTGCCCTTAGGATTTTTTTCTTTTATACCTACTTTGTGTAAGTGGATTACTATGTGTCTAGGAGTTGGTATTTTCATTTGATGTTTTGCAGGGGTTCTCTGAATCTCTTGTTTTTAAATGGTCACATCTGTTATGATATGAGGGAAGTTTTCTTGGATAATTCATGGCACCTTTGTTTCAGGGTGGTCTCTGTTTCTCTATCTGCCTCAAGAATGCCAATTAATCTTAGGTTTGGCCTCTTGATATAGTTGCACATCTGTTGGAGGCTTTGTTCCATCTTTTTAAGCTTCTTTTCTATGCTTTTAACAGTTTGAGTTAGTTCCATATTCTGTTCCTCAAGCTCTGAGATTCTTTCTTCTGCTTGGTTAAATCCGTTTTCCATGCTTGTCAGTTTATTTATTTCATTTACTGTACTCTTTATTGCCAACATCTCCATTATCAACTCCTTCATTCTTTCCTCTTGTCTCTCCTCTTTCTATTCATTCTCTCTATTAATATCTTGATCTCTGGGTTTGTGGTTTGGCAACAGTCACTCTGGGAGCTCTTCATTGTTTGAGTTCCAAAGTCTGTATTCTCAGACACTGTCCTCCAGGAGTCTGTATGGGACCTGTATTCTTCTTTTAATTCTTCTTCATTTGTGATTGTTTTCCTCCCATTTTTCCCTCCTTCTTTAATTCTGTTGTTCAGTGATGGGGGATAGCTTTCAATTCTGTTTGCTCAAACCCCTATTCTGCCTTATGTAGATCCTCTGGATTTGTTCAATTTTGAAGCTAGCCTGCAGATAAGGGTTGTGCTGCTTTTTGCAGTTTTGAGATTTGATTAAGGTGTGATGGGGGACCTGTAGTTTAGAAGCTACCTGCAGATCATAGTATTCCCTGAGGTGTGTGGGCCCCCTGGAACCCACTTCCCACAACCCTATAATCTGTCTATGTGGTGGGGCATATGTAAGCTTCCTGAGAGCAAAATGAGATAAGCAAAAGGGAAAGAACAGAAAAAGAAAGAAGAAAAACTAAAGGAAGATGAAGACAGAGGAGAAGGAGAAGGAAACCAGACAGGCACACCAACTAATGAATAAACAAAGAAACAAATAAAAACATACAAACAAGCATGCAAACAAACAAACAAAATCTGTGATGATGCACTGGCCCTCAAAAATACCCATATGCAAAAAGAAAAACTAAAAAACACCCCCCAAAAATAACAAAAACAAAACAAGTACTAAAACATAAACAAAAACGGAGGGGGGGAAGCTCTCTCTGTGGTCGTTTTTGGAACTTCAGGTTCCTTTCTCACGCATCACCACTGCTTCCAGCCGTCAATTTGGTAGGGAGTGGGCTCTGGTCTCCAGCCCCTTCCTTCCACCCTTAGCAGGCAGATCGGGTGACTCTTAGCCACAGGGACTGCTGTGGGAGAAGGGTGAATCAGATCCCTACTCACCCAATTTGTCTGCTGCTACTGCCGCTAAGTCCTCCACTCAGATCCCATGTATCTGTGCCTGGCTCAGCGTAGAGGTGAAGTGTCCATCTCTCTGTGTCTGCTCCTGAAGTTTCCTCTCTGGATCAACAATGGTCAATCCCAGTGATTGCCTCTGGGTCCCAGGTAGGAGCCTGAACAGAGTCAAGGGGGCCAATGCAGGTCTCTGCCCAACTGGGACAGAGAGCATGGCATTAGTCAGTAGGTGTCTCCTCATCGGTGGTGAGGAGAGGCTCAGCCAGGAAATCTGAGCTCTCCATGGTTTTCTCTGTCAGTGCCCAGACTACTGTCCTGGGTGTTGGCATGGGCCAGGTGCAAGGTGCTGAGAGCAGCTGACTTCCTGCCTCCTCCCAAGAGACCCCCAAGAATGGCTGATGATCCTACATGGGGGGTCTGAGGGGTTCCAATATCAGGGCAGTGGTGAGTTGCAGCCACCTCCGCCTCCAGAGGGAAGCCAGGATGGGTTGAGTCTCCTGTAAGATGAACTTTCACTCACTTTCACTCACCCAGTATCACTCACCTGCTCACGCAGACGGTCTTGTAGACACTCGCTCCTGCAGAGACTTTCACATGTTCACCAGTTCTATGGCCATCTTGCCTCCTCCTTGGTTTCTGATGGTTAAGGACTTTAGCTAGAGATTAGTTGGCAGTTTGTAACTGGTTAAGCTTAAATTTAGTTTTACTATTTACATTGGGTTTTGGGTTTACTCACGTAGGAATCCAAGGCATTAAAGGTGTCTCAGCCTAACGACCTGCCAATTAAATGTTTTCTAATGGGGGTAATAGGCATTCACTGGAATGGGATTGGAGCAGTCATTCCCCTTTAACTAGTAGCAACAGAGTTATCCAAACATCAAGAATTAGCTCTCAAACTTCAGCAGCAAACGGGCTAGATTATGTGGCTTCTGTGTTTCTTTTCTTAATCCCTGAGTTCTATGTCAGCAGTCAGAACTTCAGGAGTTTATTAAGACATCCAATCAGCAATCTTATTTGTAAAATACATTGAGAAAAGTAAATTATATTTTATTCCCGAATAAAAAGATTATCACTTGTGAAATGACTACACTTGAGACCAATTGTTTAAAAGGAAACTGCACTCCGATTTGTTTTAAAAAAAATAAATAACTTCCCTTAGAAGTGAAGTGTATAATATATCAGAGAATCTTAGGGTACGCCAAAAATATACAATGCTAACTGCCGGTTCAGCCTCAGAGAAAGAACAGCTTCCTGCAAAGTCAATAGAGGCGAAGACATGCAAAAAATAAAGTTAGCAAAGAAGATGAAAACAAATTTTAATGAAGTTAGTTTAGAATTTATTTTTGTATTTGCACTCAACACTCATTTTATAATTTGATAATTCTTATGCAAAGGTCTTTACCTTCCAAATTGGTCTGAGATCACCCTCTAGGGCTGCTGGACAAGATTTAGGTGCCTCCCCTTATCATTGCCATAATATCCAAATGATAGAAAAAAAGAAAATCTATCTCACACACTTGCAAAGCTAAGAATTTGCCTAAATTGTTATTTTTCATATTTAGCCTCAATAAGAATGTCAAGGTAGTATTTGAAAGTCATGAATACCTCAGCTAATTAAGAGATTAGCATTCTTCCAAATATATTTTTTCTCATAGTCAGAACAACTTAAGAACAGAAATAAAGATAAAAGTGGTCTGACTTACTTACCCAGTAAATGGAAAAGATCAAATAGCACCTCACAGAGAAAAGATCACCAGGGTAAACTATGTGCTATTGTTTATCAATTAAGTACAAGCTCTTCCCCTCTTGAGTCTATTTCCTATTCAGACTACTGAAACATGCTACAGTGAATGGAAGTTCATTTTATTGAAATCAAGATCAAGAAACAGACAGCGCCAAGATATATGCATTGTAAACCTTACAGGTTCTTCAGTCACAAAGGCCAGTTTGGGAGCAGGTCCTAGGCTAGTGTATCCCCACATTGTTATTGAAAAGCAGGCAACTTTCTCCACTGATTCCATCTAGAAGTCACTTCAGCAAGCCTCCATCTCCTGTCAGTCAACATACCCACCATAGTACAAGAAGAGAATTTTAGCCATCTCATTCAGTTTCACATCAACAAAGCAACAAGGGATACCGCTGTGATAAGGGCAGTAGCTGTCACTGATCATGAGAAGCAACTAAAGAGTGATGTTAAGGGAGCTGATGGTACAGACAGAAAGCATGAGTTCCACTTAGCAGCTGTAGGATTTCAGGCAACTTGTTTGCCACTCTGTGCCTCAGTTCTCCTATCTGAAAGATGCAATGACAGTAACACTCACCTGATGAGACATTACGAATATCAAACTGTTTGATTTATCCAGAGTACTTGGAACAGTGTTTGGCTCTATGTGGGCATGTACTATCATGATTATTTTTCTCCTGAGGGAAAGAGGCTAAATGCTTGTTGACTGAATAACTGGCAAGATAAGTGACTGAGCAAATTATGAAACTAAAAGACTAAGATCTTCATGATCTGACCCCTTCTTACATCTCCAACTTTTATCCCCTTCCAAAATCCCCTCGCTTCCAGGAAGACTTCCCTGACCCAAGTCTCCATTAGGCAGCCTTCCACATACTCCCATGCACTCCAGAACCAACATACCATATCACTTTTCATTCTTGGTGGTGATGGCCTGTTTGTCTCTCTCATTGCCAAGCGAGATTCTCAAAAGGAGAGCCTGTGCCATGATCCCCAGCTTCCCTTTACCTGGAACATAGTAGGTGTTCCATGTGCACACTTACTTGTTGAATGAATTAACAAATAAATGAATGAATGAAAGGTCTACTGATCCCTGCTATTTTCAAGGGTCACTATTATGGGCTAGATTGGAGGCCCTAATAAGAAATATCTTACAACCAAATTAGGAGATAATCCTAAGTGGATGAAAAGTTAAATAATTATTTTTAAAATGTCAGGCACAATGACTCACGCCTGTAATCCCAGCACTCTGGAAGGCAGAAGCAAGAGGATTGCCTGAGACCAGGGGATCGAGATCAGCCTGGGCAACTTGGCAAGACCTTGTATCTACAATAAATAAATAAATAAATTAGCTAGACATTGTGGCACAGCCTGTAGTTCCGGCTACTTGTACAACTGAGGCAGAAGAATCGCCTGTGTCCAGCAGGTCAAGGCTGCAGTAGCTGTGAACATGCCATTGCGCTCCTACCTGGACAGAGAGAGACTCCGACTCAAAAATAAATAAATAAATGATTCATGTACGTAGATAATTACCAAAAAAATTAACCTCCCTTGAAGATTCAGAGTGGCACATTTTTTAAACTATTGACAGCCGGGCTCGGTGGCTCATCCTGTAATCCCGCGCCTTTGGGAGGCTGAGGTGAGTGGATTGCCTGAGCCCACAGGTTCGAGACCCGCTTGGGCAGTGAGACCTCATCTCGACAATAAATCAAAAAATCAGCCAGGCGTGGTAGCACATGCCTATAATTCTGGCTACTCGGAAGGCTGAGGCGGAAGGATCACCGGAGCCCAACAGGTCGAGGCTGTGGTGGCCGGGAGCGGCCACTGCACTCCAGTCTGGGCAACAGAGTGAGACTCCAACTCAAAAAACAAACAAACAAAAAACTATTGACATCACTGTCTTATGATGTATCTTATAAATAACAGTATGCCATAGTCAAACCAAAGCATCTTTCTTTCTTAGTAATACATAAAACAATGGTGTATCTTATAATCCATGATACTCTAGGTTTAATGCAATAAGGCAAAAGGGTCAAAGAAAACTAATTATTGCATATACATTTCTTTCTTAGAGGAAATATCAGATAACTTAGGATCTAGATGTCTAAGGACTGTGCTAATCTCTTCTGTGGCATGTAATTAAAAATAAAAGGCTGCAAGGATCCTAGGAAGTAACTCCTGTGTCAATGCCCAAGGTGAATGTCTGACAATGTCTGAGTGCAAAGAACCTTATTTTGGCTGCCTGGAGGATAAAACCTAAAAGATTAAAGATGCCAACTTCAATTGTTACATCAAAACATTTCATATAATTCCTGACCATCATTTTTATGTTCTTTAAATGCAGATAGTCATATGCCTCTT
Organism: Carlito syrichta; assembly: GCF_000164805.1. Lineage (NCBI taxonomy): Eukaryota > Metazoa > Chordata > Mammalia > Primates > Tarsiidae > Carlito > Carlito syrichta. The sequence goes on from NW_007187547.1 coordinate 110,651, forward strand.
CCTCCCTGCTTTATGAATTTTATAAAAGACAAAGAATAATTCAGCTATCTTACAAAATTCTTTATAACTAACTTCTTCATCTGCCCAATGACTGCTCATCTGTGTGGCAGTATTTTGAAAGATGATAAACAGTTTATCAGTTCCATTAAAGACAACTCCTTACTAAATGAGGCTGTTCCTTAAAGTGACATGGTTCCTGCTAGAATCATACTTGTTTTATGAGTGACATCAAAATTGAAGCATTATAATACTCATCAGTACACTACAACATCCCAATTTGCTATTGTAATGTTTAATTTATTTTATTTCTTAACTGATTTCACACTCACTAGGAATTTCACATTGTAGTCACACTAATTTTTAAAATAATCTTCTTGTAATAGCATGACAGATAGAAGAAAACAGATTTTTGCCAGAGACTGCATTTTTTTAAGGTGCAAAACAGAGATTTTTCTGGTAATTTGCACCACTTTTGTCTCCCTCTCCCCCCCAACCCCTCCATGCACACAGAGCAAAGCAATATCCTCCTGTCGACATAAACCCACCTTATTTTGATATATAAACACACATCACATAATTTGTATCTTTAATCAACACATCTAATTTGGATAATGCACCCAGGGTGATTGGGTGTCTATGTGCTAATAACAGTGTTGAATGCTAATGGCTGGGAAAAGCTAAATGCCCAAGAACAGACGTGAATTAACTATGAGCATTTGCCTTTTGGCTTTCCTAGAACTGTTTGGTTTCCCCTCCATTTAACCTTGACATTTATAAACCATAGCTAAAGGTTTGACAAATAGGAACTCAAATTATACACAAAGTAAAATGCCAAAAACCCTACATACATTGCTCTAAGGGTTTGAAACTGAATGAGAGCCGCTTCTTTTATACCTTGTACTTCGATCTCATTGGGTAAAGATGATCTAAGAATCAAGCTGGCCATTATTAAAAAGAATGATGGGCAAAGGAAAAATATACATTTAAGGAGTATTTAATTAGCCATGACAAAATTCAAGGACCTCTGCCTTGAAGAAATGATAGTGTCACATTCACATAATTCTAGGTGAATACAGAGTTTTATTTTCAAAGTCGAGAATTACTGAATGTAGTAAACTTCTACCTACCTTAGAGTTTCATATTATGGATCTCTTATCTCAAAGGCTCAAAGAACTCTTGTAGCATAGAAACCTATTTACATTTGTTGACTACATTTACTTAATAAGAGAATCCTTTTTTGAGCAAGAACATTTTGGAAATGCTGTTAAATGAAAAGAAAACTAGAGACAAGTCAAGAAACCTGAAGCTCAAGGTTAGCTCTGTTTTAATTAGCTGAAAACTAAGAGCAAGTCATTTCCCTTTAGTTCATGCTTTTAGAAAATGAAAGCGTTTGGCTAGGTGGGTTCTGAGGTTTCTTCTTGTTCATAAACTAAATGATCCTGAGAAAATCTAACGAAGATGAAGGTGAGAGGCCAAAGAAAATATTAGACACCACTGAAGGACTCAGATAAAGGAGGTAAAAATGATGACCGCTAGGTGAAAGGGTATGAAGAGCTGGGTAATTCATTCCCAGGAAAGACATTCCCAAGCAGCCCAAATCAATGGGGCCCAGCAGCAGGTCTATGTTCTTGCCAAGAGAAATCCAGTTCAGATCCAAGGAGGTAAAACCTCACAAAAACAAACAGACAAGAAAAAGACAGAAATGAAAACTGAGCCAGGATGGCAGAAGGAGAACCAGTCACATATGGGATGAAATGAGATCCCAGTAATAGCTCGAGGAGATTGGTTCATGAATGAGACTGACACCCTTTGTCATAGTGTACAACATTCTAGAAGCAAGAGTAGTCTGGACAAAAGAATTCGTGATAGACTGGACAAAAATTTAAAGTATGTGTAACCTTCTTTGCAATACTCAGGTGACTCTTTGAAGACTTTAATAAGGTTTGGAATGAAATTTGTGTTGCAACTCAGTAAACAAAAAATTTAACAAATATATGTTGGGCAGCCCCCTCCCACTGTGGGAACTTTTCTGTTCTCTCAATAAATCCTGCTTTGTCAAAATCTATCTATTCACTAGATAGATAGATAGATAGATAGATAGATAGATAGATAGATAGATAGATAGATTTAAATACATGTTTGCATAAGATCAAAATTTTTTTAGACTAGAATCTCTGGACTATCAATGCTTGCACAAGTCATAAAAGGTTCAAGTCACCCGTCTGCTAAAAGAAGGGGGACTGTTGAAGCTACTCTCTCAGAATCCTGGTCAAGAGGCTGCTTCCTTGGATTTCATCCACAGGGTTACAGTTGGTGCAACGAGCTAGCTTTGCTCAGGGAAAAGCAAAAGTGCAAACTCTAAGCTCAGAAGAGCAGAAGCAGAATTGAAGCTAGGGTTCCAGCACCAAGAAAAACTAAAGGAAATCGGCTCCCAGTGTTTTGTTTTGTTTTGTTTTTTTAATTGTGTGCCTCATCATTAAAATTTTTTGAGTGTAGTATACACCTGCATTGCAAGCAAATTGCATATGTGTAGAACTATACTAATTAAGTATACCCATTATGAAATATACACAAAAAGCAACAAGTTTTAACTAGTGAGAAAAAGAGATAAATATAAAGCTTCTAATATTGCATAACTCCTAGAGTAAAAAGCACTCCACCTCAGAGACTACTGATACATGGGTCAGATCAGAGCAAGGAAAGATGAGACCCAGCAAGGAAAGGAACCAGCCAAGGAGATGTCTGTAAACAACAGTGGAAGCTCACTTTGTGGGTCGTAATACATGACCAGGCTGGTTTAAAGAATTAGAAAGAGGAAAGGCAGTAAGGATCTGAACATCTTTTCAGAAATTCAAGACTTACGATGGAAAACATACCTTTTGGTGATAAGGCCACCAAAACTAAGAAATAATAATAATTTTTAAAATGTTGGTTAGAATTATATCAGCTCAATGTTGTCATAGCTACCTCCTAATAGATGGTGTTATATCTGTTTATGCCCTGAATAAAAAAGTGGGAGGAGATTATATATCTATTATTTAATAAGAACTTTGCAAGGCAGAACCATTTTCACTGGGAAAAAAACAAACAGAAGTTCTTAGAGGAGAACAGGAAGATGGTGGCCGAGCCAGTCAGACTATGTGAGTCCCCGTGTGAGTGAGTGAGTGTTTGGAAAGTTTTATGTACGTGCTGATGAGCGCGTGGGCATGTGAGTGGCTGACAGTGTGAGGGCTAGGGAGCTGGCAGCCAGGGCTCTCCTGGTGCAGTGATTGGTGCCACAGCTGCTGGGCTTGAACCCTAGCAATTCCCAGGAACAGAAGCTGAGTGCCATTTTCCTTTTCTTTCTTTCTTTTTTTTAAGTCAACAACCCTCCCTGGGAAGAAAATGCTGGGAGAGACTGTCTGAGTGGGAACTCATGAGCAAGTGGCCAGGCCCCTGATGCGACAGCTTTTGCTGCAGCTTCTCTGCTTGGTCCCTGGCTCTTCCCAGGTTGCAGAAGCTAAGCATCATTTTTTTTTAACCAGACAAAAGTTTTCTTGTGGAGAAGTGGTAGGGGGAGATTATCACCCCAGACTCTGGCTCACTGTTGCAGCAGGATAGACTGCCAGCTCCAGTCTTACCACTCCATCACCTGGTAGGGCAAAGGCAGCAGGGTCTGTAGAGGGAGTCCAGAGGCAAAGTCCCATGGAAGACAAGAGAGGCGGTCCACTACTTTCTTGAAGGTAGGATGGGAAACTGCTCCGACTTGCACACCACAGAGAAACAGGCCTGATCTCTTTGACTGGCGGTAACTACTTAGGGATTGATTGTGACCCAGAGGGAATACCTGAAAGCACAAACTTGGGAGGGATCTGACAAGTGTTGAGTTCTAGGTGCTCCACCCCCTACCCTGATCCTGCCATGGGACAAAGGGTGTGGCCATAAAGGATGAGGAAGGATGTCAAAAAGCTCAGTGGTGAGTCAGGGGTTGACCCAGACCCCCTCCTCCCCAGTAATCCTCTGAATTTCAGAACCACATAGCTGGGCCATGACTGAGAGGGACAAACCCAGGTAGAGCCTAGAAGTCAGTCACAGTAGAACTCCATTCCAGGATAGGCCTGGCTGGGGCACCCCCTGTGAATACACATCTGGGGAAGAGACAACCCCATACCTGCCCACCGGAGGAGATCTCCCTGACCATACGACAGTGGGAGGGGAGGACTGCAGCCCACCCACCTCCACTGCCCCTCCTCCTTCTCTGCTTCAGACACTGAGGAGAGAGTGAAAGCGGTGGCTCTGCAGGAGAGATCTGATGAGAGGAACAATTACAGAGCCTGCCACAAGAGGGCAGGGTATTTTTCTTAATTTTTAAAAATTCTTTAAAATGTTTTGACTGTTTGTTAGTTCATCTATTTTAAAAATATTTTTCCTTTGTGCATAAATGTGTATGTGAGGGTTTGATCTCCACCCCACCCTCCGCAAATTTTTTTCTTTTCTTTTTTTGTTTCTTTCTTCTTTTATTTGTTGTTGTCTGTTTATGTGTGTATGTGAATAATTGAGTGTTCATCTTTCGATTTTATTATTGTTGGTTTGCTTTTGCTCTTTTGTTCTTATGGGTTTTTTATTTTCATTTTTTATAGTTCAAGGTGTGTGTCAATATATGTGTGAGGGTTTGATCTGCATTCCTTTTTTTTTCCAGGTCTTTCTGTTTTTCTCCTCTATTCATTTTTGTGCTAGGCATGTGTCTGTGTGTTTAGATTTCTTGGGGGGATTTTTTGGTTGTTGTTTGTTTCACTTTGTTGTTATTCCAGTTTGTTTTGGGGTGTGTATGTATGTATGTGTGTTTCTGTGTTCAATTGTTTTGTTTTGGTTTTTTTTTTTTGAGTTGGAGTCTCGCTCTGTCGCCCAGACTGGAGTGCAGTGGCCGCTCCCAGCCACTGCAACCTTGACCTGCTGGGCTCCGGCGATCCTTCCACCTCAGCCTTCCAAGTAGCTGGAATTACAGGCATGCGCTACCACGCCCAGCTGATTTTTTGATTTATCGTAGAGATGAGGTCTTGCTGCCCAGGCGGGTCTCGAACCCGCGGGCTCAGGCAATCCACTCACCTTAGCCTCCCAAAGGCGTGGGATTACAGGCTGAGCCACCGAGCCCAGCTTGTTCAATTGTTTTTTGCACTGGTTTCTGCTTTGCATCATTATATAGAGCAGCGGTGGGGAGTAGGTCTAGGGAACACATACCACAATTAGTGAACATTGTAATTTGCAAATAGTTTCTCAATCATAGCATCCCATCCCCTACTTTATTCAAATTTCAAAAACTACAAGAGACAGCAAAGCTTCCCATCCACCATCCTATTTCAAAATAGAACAAATCCAGAGCCCAGATCAGGGAAGAATAGAGGACTGAGTAAACATCAGAAGGGAAAGCATCTCCCACTGACACTGAATAACAGAACTAAAGAGAAAAACAAAAGATTTGTCACAAATGAGGAAAAACCAAAGGAAGATCACAAGCAATTTCAAGTGTACCAAAGACAAAATTCCTGAAAAATAAGACCTTGGTGCCCAAACAAATGGAAGTCAACAACGGCTGACCCCAGAATATAACAAGGATTAGGGAATGGATAGAAAGAGTGAATAAGACTCAAGAAAGACAAAATACAACACTGAAAGAACTTGTAACAGAGATTTTGGCAATAAAAAATTTCAGCCAGGAAATAAATAACAAGATGACAAGCACAGAAAGCAGAATTAATCTATCTGAAGACAAAATCTCACAACTCAAAGACCAGAACATGGAATTAACCCGATCTGTAAAAAAACACAGAAAGAAGACTCAGGAAAAAAGAATAAAGCATACAAGAGATGTGCGATTATATCAAGAGGCTGAACCTATGCCTGACTGGTCTCCCAGAAAAAGAAAGGGAAATAGAGAACAACTTGGAGCAAGTATTCCAGGAAGTAAACCAAGAAAACTTTCTCACTAGAGACGTGACCAGTCAAGTACAAGAGATACAGAGAACCCCCACGAGACATCAAGTGAGAAGACCAACCCCTTGGCACATAGTAATTCACCTACACAAAATAGGCACAAAAGAAAAAATCCTAAAGGCAGCAAGAGAGAAAGGTCAGACTATCTACCAGGGAAAACCAATCAGAATTGCAGCAGATGTATTGACAGAAACATTACAAGCAAGAAAGGACTGGAGCCCTATATTCAAAGTCCTCAAGATAAACCATTTCAACCAAGAATTTCCTATCAAGCCAAGCTCAGCTTCATCAGTGATGGAGAATTAAAATCTTCCCAGATATCCAATACCTAAAAGATTATGCAGCTTCCAGGCCAGCTCTACAGGAGACATTTAAAAAGGTATTAAGCACAGAAGAAAGAAAAAAAAAGATCGACCACACACTTCCCAGGAGAACAGCAGAGGAGAGAATCAACAGAGAATACAGTGCAACAAGAAACTTGAAAACACACCCCTACATTAACCCCAAAGCCAAAGAAAACAAGTAAACAAAGAAAAAAAATTATAAGACCCTCATGACAGGGATAAACAATAACATTTCAATAATCAGCCTGAATGTGAATGGACTAAATGCACTACTGAAAAGACACAGAATGGCAAATTGGATAAGAAACCAGCAATTATTTGCTGCATCCAGAAGACTCATTTCACTACAAGGAATGCACACAGACTCAAAGTTTAAGGATGGAAAATAAGTTTCCAGGCAAATGAATCACAAATGAAGGCAGGAGTTGTGATCTTAATATCAGACAAAACAAACTTTAAGCTATCAGAAATTTTAAAAGATGCAAACAGACACTACATAAAGATAAAATATTCAATCTATCAACAAGAAAAATCCATCCTAAACATATATGCACCCAACACAGGAGTACCAGCATTTATAAAGCAAATACTAAGTAGACTAAAAAAAATTTGACTATTATAGCAGGGGACTTGAATACCCCACTAACAGCCTTAGAAAGATCATTGAGACAAAAAATCAACAAGGAGATCCAGAACCCAAATTTGACACTCAACCAAATGGACTTAATAAATACCTATAGATTATTCCACCCAATGACCACAGAATATACATTCTACTCATTACCACATGGAACAAACTGCAAGATCAATCACATCCTTGGCCATAAATCAAGTATAAACAAATTCCATAAGGTTGAAATCTTGCCATGCACCTTCTCAGACCACAGCTGAATAAAAATAAATATCAACGCCAACAAAATTTCCCCAAAGTCCACAAACACATGGACACTAAACAGCATGATACTGAACATCTACTGGGTCAACACTGAAATCAAAGCAGAAATTAAAAGTTTCCTGGAAACAAATGAAAATGAAGAAACATCTTACCAAAACCTTTGGGATGCCATGAAAATAGTTCTAAGAAAGGAATTTATATCTCTACAAGCACACATCGAGAAAACAGAAAGATCACAAGTGGAGACCCTAACAAATCACCTATGGGAGCTGGAAAGGGAAGACCACCAAAATCCCAATTTTAGCAGAAGAGTTCAAATCACCAAAATAATAGCCCAAATACAGGACATACAAGACAAAAATATCATAGAAAACATCAACAAAACAAAAACTGGTTCTTTGAAAGAATTTAACAAGTTTAATGGACCCCTAGCCAGAATGACCAAGGAAAAGAGAGAAAAAGCCCAAATAAACACAATCAGAAATACAAAAGGTCAAATCACAACTGACCCCAAAGAGATACAAACGGTCATCAGAGATTACTATGTACACCTATATAGAAACAAACTTGATAACCTACATGAAATGGAGTACTTTCTGACATCACACAATCTCTCCAGGTTGAAGCAAGAAGACACTGAGTCACTCTGTCACAGAAAACTACCTATAAAACAAACCCCTGGACCAGATGGCTTCCCAGCAGAATTCTACAAAACGTGAAAGAAAGAGCTGATACCAATCCTACTGAAAGTATTCCAAGTAATTGAGAAAGATGGAATTCTCCCCAAATTATTTTACGAAACTAACATCACACTGATACCCAAATCAGGTAAAGATTCAACCAAAAAAGAGAACTATAGGCCAATATCCCTTATGAACACAGATGCAAAAATCCTCAACAAGATTCTAGCAAATCGAATCTAAAAACACATCTCAAAATTCATCCATCATGACCAAGTAGGCTTCATCCCCAGGATGCAGGGCTTGTTCAACATTTGAAAGACCATAAATGTAATTAAATGCATCAACAGATATAAAAACAAGAACCACATTGAAATATCTCTCCTTTGGTTAAAATAGCTTGCTTGGCATAAGTAACTCCATATTGTTAAAAATCCTCCATCTTAGCTGCCTGCCTAACCTAAAAATGACCCCCCCCCATGTATATATGTGATTGTTGTAACATTCCCATAACCACAGGCCCACAGCTTTGTTCCCCTGAGCTATTCACACTGACCATTTTTGCTGACCGTTTGAAACTCCCTAGCCACGAGTTCCTTGTTCTAATTGTACCCTTGCTTCAGATGTGCATCAACTAATTGTTCCCTTCTGTTTTTAGTTCCTTGTTCCCTCACCCCCCCACCCCCATATGTAGCCCACTTGTGGTTTTCGTCTTTATAAGCTTCTTGCTAATTTTGCTCAGTGTCGAGAGCTTCTTTGTATGAGCCTACTCTTGACTGCACACTAATAAAGGACTCATATTTGAATTTGGTGTGCTGGCAATTCTCCTTTCTCTCAATCTGGTTATAACATTTGAAGACCCCAGTGAGATTCACCAACCTCGGGAGGCAGCTTTGCTCTGGCTCTCCCCCTGCTTGGCAGAGACATTATAGGGGAAGCACCCCATAATCTCTCATCTGGTTTGGAGGGAGTTGGAATGACCGCTGAATTTCTGTCACCTAAAAAAGAACCAGAGTCCATCTACATTCTCCTAGGATGTAAGAATCTGTTTTGTTCTGTTTGTGGCCACAATTCTATTTAAGGGAGTCACTGGCCTGATGAGGTCACCCTTCGAACACCATTCATTAGGCCAAGACATTGGCCAAATAGAGTCCTCTGGTTTTCTGCCCTGAGGTTGTTCCAGGGATCCGTAACTCTTCTGACTTGGTCCGGACATGCTCTGTCCGTCATTATGTTTTCATTTTTTTTTTATTGATTGCTCATTGTTTTTATGGGTTCACAGAAATCACAACCTGTCAGTCTTCTGCCTGATGAGGCTGCACCTTAGACACTGTTTGTTAAGCCAAAACATTGGCTAAACAGAGTCTTGGTTTAGTGTGTGGTTTCTCTTTGGGTACCCACTTTGACTTCCAACTGCCTAGGGTATTTCTATATCCCTGTCATCCTTGGTCGCTTTTCCTGCTTTGCATTCTTGCTGTGCTCTTTGCCACAGGGCTTGCTTCTGTTGCACTTTCAGACTGGTCAATAAGCCAGAAGCTTCTATTAGCTTTTGCTTATATTCTCATGGTTGGAGATCTGATCCTCATTAAGTGCCTCCTGTAATTTACTGGTTTTGACAATATGGACCACGGGATTCTAAGCCCTCCAGTCCTCTGGACTGTATAATAAGGAATTTCTCTGTCAGGTTCACGGAGGTCTCCGGTTCATCTCTCCAAAGGCAGACTCCAGACTCTCTGAGAAAATAATTGGCCTGTGTTTAATGTTGAATAGCCCTCCACAGGGTCTCTGGATGTTCATGTTACTTAGTCTGTTTGGAAGGTCATTACAGGGACCCCTGGTCATCCTGATCAGTTTTCCTATATCAACCAATAGTTAAATTTAGTCCAAAATCCCCCTCCATGATTAAAGATATGTTTTCTTAAAACTCAGGACCCTTCCCTTTTTCCATACTATATGGAGACAGAGCTTCTAACTTACAAACAATAGGGTGCTATATACAAAGACCCCTGGCTAACTCTTCAAGGAAAACTTGTTGTACCTGTTTCTCAAGAGAATGAAATCTTGCCAAAATCTGCAAAACCATAGGTTTTAACCTCCCTGGTAAAATCAATCAGGCATATTCATCTTCCCAACTGGGATCATTGCCAGCAGCTCTTCTTTAACCCTATTCACTTCTAAAAAGCCAGAGCGCATTAGAGTTGAGACTAAAAAGTCTGTCCTGGCCTTAGTGGCTGGTACAGAGGAGAAAAGTCAGGAAATGTTAGAGGAGGTTTTTCCCTCCTCTTGCCTGGATTGACAACACTTTGACAGGATCTAGAACATTAAAAACTTATCACCAGACTCTATTGGCTGACTTAAATAAAGGGAGCAGCCCAAAAACCTATTAATTTTCCAAACTACTGAGATTATTCAGGGTCCTGAGGAGTCATTGGGGGCATTTCTTAAACTTCTTCAGGAGACATTCCGTACCTATAACCCATTTGACCCCTCAGCACTGAGAATGCTCAGGCTATTAATTTGACTTTTGTGACTCAAGCAGCCCCTGACATCCAGAAAAAGTTACAGACACTTTAGGGTTTTACAGGAATAAACATTTCGCAGCTGCTTGAGGTAGCTCAGAAGATTTTTAATAACCAGGATGCTGAGAAACAGAAACAGGAAGACAAGAAAATGAAAGAGAGCAACAAAACAGCAGACAAAAATATTAGTTGCTGCCATCCAGGCCTCCCAACCTGGCTTGAGGCCAGCATGTAAAACAAAGGGAAAAACTAAAAAGGAACAAAAGAAAATTGGACACATTCAGCTAGTCAAGAATCAATGTGCATATTGTAAAGAGCTGGGTCACTGGGTAAAAGATTCTGGACTTAGAGAACACCAGTCAGCTAACTTGGACTCAGCTATCACAGGGTTTCAAGAACTCCTCAACCCTTTTTGGGGAAGCCTTGCAACAGGATTTGCCAGGGCTCCATTCTATACACCCTGAGTGTACTTTACTCCAATATGTAAATAATCTTATCTCTGGGCCATTGCTGCCACAGCCATACTAGTTAAGGAAACAGATAAATTAAGTTTTGGGCAAAGCCTGGCTTTAACTGTTTCCCATGCTGTTGAAACTCTGCTCCGGGGAAGATGAATGTGCTTTGATACTGGGTGATTCATGAGTTTGACATCCAACAGCCAGGTGCTCCAAACTAGATTACCTTTCTCTCCTACTCAGTGCCTCAGTGCCTCAATCCGGAGTTCATAACTGTGGAAATGTGTTGGACATCTCAGGCTAGTTGACCTAATCTTTGGGACTCTCCCTGAAGTCAGGCTAATGCTAACCTATTGACGAATGGTAGCAGCTTGGTAATAGGGAGAGTCCACAAGGCTGGTGCAGTCATAACCACAGCTCCCAACATAATCTGGTCACAGGCATTGCCTCAAGGCACCTCTGCTCAAAAAGCTAGGTTAATTGCTTTAACTCAGGCCCTGTGCTGGAGAACAGAAAAGCCAGTAAACATCTTCACCGACAGCAGGTATGCCTTTACTACACTTCATGTCCTTGCCATAATCTACAAGAAATGAGGACTTCTTACTGAAATTTAAAAAAAGAAAGAAAGAACTAATTCCTGCCTAGAAGGGACCCTTTTATTCAATCCTCCTGGTCTTCCAGCAACCCATCAGAAACGTGCTGTCCCCCTACTAGTGCTTGCCTTAATCGGGTTCAGCATAGCTGGAACAGTTACACTCAGCACCACTGCCCTGGGCCACGAAGAATTAGGGCTAGCTGGCTTTACTAACGTTGCACAAGACATTAATTCAGACTTAAATTACGTGCAGTCCACTATAGACCAACTCCATAACCAGGTGAACTCCCTAGCAGAAGTTATCCTCCAAAATCATAAAGGCTTAGACTTGCTTTTCCTATCCCAAAGGGGACTTGGTCCTGCTCTCAGAAAAACGTGTTGTTTCTATGCATAGGGCCTTGTATATTAAACTGGATCATTAGCTTTGTAAAGCAACAAATCAATTCTATAAAACTTATGCATGTAGGAACCTATCATAATTCCATACCCATAACTGATGAGTCAATGAATTAATTCATGTACAACTAAAAAGGGGGAATGAAATATCTCTTCTTTGGTTAAAATAGCTTCCTTGGCATAAGTAACTCCATATTGTTAAAAATCTCCATCGTAGCTGCCTGCCTAACCTAAAAATGACCTTCCCAATGTATACATGTGATTGTTGTAACATTCCCATTACCATAGGCCCACAGCTTTGTTCCCCTGAGTTGTTCATACTGACTGTTTTTGCTGACCATTTGAAACTCCCTAGCCACAAATTCCTTGTTCTAATTGTACCATTGCTTCAGATATGTGCCAAGTAATTATTCCCTTTTGTTTTTAGTTCCTTTTTCCCTCACCCCCCTGGTATGTAGCCCATTCGCAGTTTTTACCTTTATAAGCTTCTTGCTAATTTTGCTCAGTGTCAAGAGCTTCTTGGCATGAGCCTACTCTTGACCACGCGTTAAAAAAGGACTCATAATTTGAACTTGGTGTGCTGGCAATTCTCCTTTCTCCAAATCTGGCTATAACAACATGATTATATCATCAGATGATAAAATTCAGCATCTCTTCTTGATAAAAACCCTCAAACACCAAGGTATAGAAGAAGCACACCTCAAAATAGTAAGTGCCATTTATGATAAACCCACAGCTAACATATTACTAAGTGGACAGAAACTGAAAACATTTCACCTGAAAACTGGAACAAGACGAGGATGCCTATTCTCACCCCTCTTGTTCAACATTGTGTTAGAAGTCCTAGCTAGGGCAATTAGACAAGAGAAAGAAATCAGGCAAATCCAAATAGGAAAAGAGGAGTCAAGTTATCCCTCTTTGCTGATTATATGATCCTATACCTTGGAAATCCAAGAGAATTTGTCAAAAATCTGCTTGCACTGATAAAGGACTCTGGCAAAGTCTCAGGTACAAAATAAATGTGCAAAAGACAGTTGCATTCCTATACACCAACAACAAGTAGGCAGAGACCCAAATTAAAAGCACAATTCCATTCATAATAGCCACAAAAAAATGAAATACCTTGGTATATTTCTAACTAGAGAAGTGAAAGACTTTTACAATGAGAACTACAAAACAGCTCAAAGAAATCCAAGAAGACACAAGTGGAAAAGTATTCCATGCTCCTAGATAGGAACAAACAACATTGTTAAAAATGTCCATCCTACCAAAGGCAATCTACGGATTCAACACAAACCCACTGTTACCAACATCATTCTTCTCAGACCTGGAAATGACAATACTGAAATTCATATGGAAACATAAACGACCACAAATAGCCAAAACAAACCTTAGCCAAAGAAACAAAGCAGGAGGTTTCACACTTCTAGACTTCAAACTTTACTATAAGACTACAGTAATCAAAACAGCCTGGTATTGGCATAAGAACAGGCACATAGACCAATGGAACCGGATTGAGATTCTGGAAGCAAAGCCTCAATTTCTCAACCAACTCATCGTTGACAACACCTCCAACAATAACCACTGGGGTGAGGAGAACCTATTCAGTAAATGGTGCTGGGAAAACTGGCTGATCACATGCAGAAGACTGAAACAGGACCCTTTCCTATCATCATACACAAAAATTAACTCTAAATGGATCAAAGACCTAAACGTAAAACCTCAAACTATAAGAATCTTAGAAAACCAGGAGACACCATTATGGAAACTGGAACTGGCAATAATTCCTATTAAGAACCTTAAATGCCCATACCTTAAGAAATAAAATACACAAGTGGGACCTCATCAAACTAACAAGCTTCTACAAAGCAAAAGATACCATCAAGAGAGCAGGGAGATATCCCACAGAATGGGAAAAAATATTTGCCAACTGTATATCTGACAAAGGCCTAACATCTAGGATTCACAAGGAACTCAAGCACGCTGAAAGGGATAAAACAAACAACCCCATTAAAAAGTGGGCAAAAGACAAGAATAGACACTTCTCAAAAGAAGATATATGGGCAGCCAACAGACACAACAGAAAAGGTGCTCAGCCTCACTCATCATCAGAGAAATGCAAATCAAAACCACCGTGGATACCACCTAACCCCAGTAAGAATGACCATCATTAATAAAAAACAGCCAGGCTCAGTGGCTCAGCCTGTAATCCCACGCCTTTGAGAGACTGAGGTGAGTGGATTGCCTGAACCCGCGGGTTCGAGACTCGCCTGGGCAGCGAGACCTCATCGCTACAATAAATTGAAAAATCAGCCCGGCGTGGTAGAGCATGCCTGTAATTCCGGCTACAAGGAAGATTGAGGCGGAAGGATCACTGGAGCCCAGCAGGTCGAGGCTGCGGTGGCCGGGAGCGGCCACTGCACTCCAGTCTGGGCCACAGAGTGAGACTCCAACTCAAAAATAAATAAATAAAAATAAAATAAAATAAAATAAATAAAACAAAAAACAGCCGGGCTCGGTGGCTCAGCCTGTAATCCCGCACCTTTGGGAGGCTGAAGTGAGTAGATTGCCTGAGCCCGCGGGTTCGTGACCCGCCTGGGCAGCGAGACCTCCTCTCTACAATAAATCAAAAAATCAGCCAGGCATGGTAGCCCGTGCCTGTAGTTCCAGCTACTTGGAAGGCTGAGGCAGAAGGATCGCCGGAGCCCAGCAGGTCGAAGCTGTGGTGGCCAGGAGCGGCCACTGCACTCCAGTCTGGGCTACAGAGTGAGACTCCAACTCAAAAAAAAAATTTTTTAATAAATAAATAAAACAAAAAACAACAGATGCTGGCGAGGATACGGAGGAAAAGAAACGTATCTACACTGTGGGTGGGAATGCAAACTAGTGCAACCTCTTTGGAAGACAGTGTGGTGATTTATAAAAGAACTAGAAATTGACCTTCTATATGACCCAGCAATTCCCCTGTTGGGAATATGCCCAGAGGAACTCAAATCTTTCTACAAAAAAGATACTTGCACACATATGTTTGTTGCAGCTCTATTCACAATAGCAACAACATGGAACCAACCACGTTACCCATCAAAGTTGGACTGGTTAAAAAAAACGTGGTACATGTACACAATGGAACACTATGCAGCCATAAAGAAAGACAAACATATGGACTTCGCAGTAACTTGGACGGATCTGGAGTCGAACATATTCAGTGATCTATCACAGAAACAAAGAACAGAGTGCCATATGTTCTCACTCATAAGCAGAACTCGAACAATTATAATACCATAAGAAAGGGATTGGCAGTAGTGGGAAACTGCCAGGGGAGGAGGTGGGACTAGCAGTTGAGGGAAACTGCTAGGGGAGGGTGGGGCATACCTCATCAACAAGCGTACCTGCACGATCAACATTTATATACCTAACCCTGAATTTTACCCCACATCCTCATAATAATAAAAACAGAAAATAAAAAATAAATTTAAAAGAGAAGTTCATTTTTCCCAAGATTTTTATGAGGTTTAAATGAGATGTAAGTAACATACCTAAAACAGTCACCTCTCAATAAATGTTGACATCCCTAACTGCAATTTTCTCTCCTCCCTTTCCTTACCAATAGTCTTCTCCATTTAAATGGATCTTCTATAGAAGTTATTGCCAAATCACTCATTCCTATGTCACAGAGGAGAAAATGTAGTCTCACTTTTTTCCAAGTATCCGTGGACCTGTCAGATATCACAAAGAGTTGGCATTAGCATCTCTACTGCAATAGATCCAAGCTAATCTTTTCTTGCTCACTGATTGCAGATCATCCTACCCTTTTGATCCCCTTGATTCTATAAGTGACACTACTTACCTATTCTTTAAACCTCACTGTCATCTTTAATCCTTTTTTCTCCCATTGCTTATATTTCCATTCATTTGCCAAGCCCACGCCTTTACAATAATTCGTATATAATCAAAGACTTTCGAAGCTGGAAGACATTTTGATGATCACAAAGGAAACCATCACCACTTTCCAGATGAAGAAAACCGAGGCTCACAGAAGTAGAGGAGGTCTCATTGGAGAAGAGGTAGGACTAAGATCTCAGACCTTCAGGATGCAACATAGTGTTCTTTCCATGAAACCCAACTGATAGACTTATCTCTAAACATTTCTACTCCCTCCACGATGGTCCAGGCCATGGTTATGTCTGTTCCTTTATTACAGCAGCCTTCTTCCTTTTCTCTCAGTCCCAATTCATCTAATCATGACTAATCCCATGACAGCTCTGTTCTGCTATTTTAAAGGAGTACAGACCTAGGGTATTGTTTTTCACACTTGGCTTTTTACGTAATCACCTTCACAACTTCAATCACATTCATATTCACGTACCTTTTAACATTTACATAATAGCTTTCTCAATTCAGTCTTCATGGACTTTTTCCCTTTAACTTATTGCTAAGCAATAATAATCTGTGAAATCATGAGTCGGGTTCACTAATATATTTTTTGAAAATAAGTGGAAATATATTTTAGTATTAAAATTAAAAGATGCTTTCCTGTATTTCACCTAAAACAAGTATCACATTTTGGGATACATTAAACCAGCAAATGAGTGAAAACTCAAGAATGACAGCATTTGATATGAAGAAGATTTTTGACTAGAATATTCTGAAAATTAGGTGCTAAGATTCCTGTCACTAAAGATAAGGAAGCCAGGGTTGGTCAATTACTTGTAAGGAATGTTGTAGGAAGAACATACCTTTTGATGTCTTACAGGGGTTCTCTGAGTCTCTTGTGTTTAAATGGTCACATCTCTGGTGAGACAAGGGAAATTTTCTTTGATAATTTTATAGAATGTTTGTACCAGGGTAGTATCTGTCTCTATCTGCCTCAGGAATGCCAATTAAGCATAACTTCGGCCTCTTGATATGATCTCACATCTCTTGGAGGCTTTGTTCTCTTTTGAAGCTTCTTTTCTATGTTTTTAACAGTTTGGGTTAGTTCCATATTTAGGTCCTCAAGCTCTGAGATTCTTTCTTGTGCTTGATTGATTCTGCTTTCCATGCAGTTTGTTATTTATTTTATTTAATGTATTCATTATTGCCATCATCTCAGTTATCAACTCCTTCATTCTTTCCTTTTGTCTCTCCTCGTTTCTATTCATTTTCTCGATTAATATCTTGATATCTAGGTTTATGGTTTGAGACCAGTCATTCTGGGGGTTCTTCATTGTTTTTGAATTCTAAAGTCTGTATTCTCAGGTACTATCTTCCCAGAAGTCTGGATGGGAATTGTGTTCTTCCTTTGGTTCTTCTTCGTTTGTGATGGTTTTTCTCCCCCTTGTTCCCCCTTCTTTAATTTTGTTGCTCAGTGATGGGGGGGATACCTTTCAAAATAAAAAATAAATTTAAAAAAGAAGTTCTTAAAAGTGAAAATACTAGAAATTACTAAATGAGAGTATTTCTGCTTATATGACTTGAGGTCATCAATGCGGTCACTTTTTATCAGCATGACCTGTTAGAACTTTCTATGATGGTTTCATATCTGTGCGGTCCACATGTGACTTTGAGCACTTAAAATTTGGTTAACATGACTGAAAAGCTGAATTTTTAATTTTACTTTATTTTAATTAATTTAATTTTAAAGTCACATGTAGTTTGTGGCTACTATTATTAGATAGTGCAGTTTTAGAACTAAGTGGCAAATGAGTGCATAGCAATAAGTTACTAGTAGTGATCCACATACTTTATGAAGGTTTGGGCAGACTTGCTAAAACTCCACAATACAATTTTTCAGATTGACTTTGAATTCAACAAACCACAAAATCAAAGGATGCAGTTTAATAGGATTTAAGTATAAGATATTAAACAGTAACCAAAACAAACAAAACCCACAGATACAAGAAGGTCGATGACCTGCTAAAAAATAGAAAGAGAATAAAAGTCCATGGGGAACACAATGGACAACAAGAGCCTGACTAGAATAAAGATGAGAGGGCTGAGCTGAGAGATAAGGACACAAAAAGTGCCATCGAGGTATCCTTTCTCTAGACTTGGCTTGTGTTTTTGGCCTCCACATCTAAAGAAGGATGAGAAGGAATTGAAGAAAGTCCAAGGAAGAACAAAGTTATTTCAATTATTGAGTCAAAGAATCACAGTGGGGGAATATTGAATGTGTTGTGTATTTTTAATCCAGAGAAATATAATTTGAGAGTAACAGAATCCACCTTCAGGTACTAGAAGCACAATCAATGGCATTTGCCAGAAAGTCCCCAACCACACAGAGGAGAAAATTATACTCCAATACAGTAAGGAAAATATTTCATTTAGCCTGAAGAAAGACTTGTCTATTCAGAGGTAATGGTTTAACAGGGAAAGAGGCTCATTTAATCAAGCATAAATGCTGAATATCAAGGCTTTTCAGGACTGAACCTAAAGAGATTAACAAAACAAGAAACCTGGACTTCTGGAGCTTTACCTGGCAGGGTGCGAAGGGGCAACTCCACAGCCTCCCAACCACCAAACCTGGGATATGTCTGTCAGAAAGGTTTTGGCAATTCTGCATTCTCTCCTCCTTGCAGAGGAAGCTGTCCACACAGGCTGCAAAAGAGAAAGTGAAGTGCTAGGTTGTCAAGAGAAGAAAGAGTACCCAGAAACACATACCGCACACTCTGGTAAATGATAGATTGAAAATGTGGAAAGGCTCATGGTCTAATTGAAGCCAGGTGTCCTGAATCTAAAATGGCGGAGTCTGTGTGCAGAACATCCTAACTTCTCCTCTTCAGTGTCCTAACTTCTCCTCTACAGCAGAATCAGAAGAGGAGGCAGGCCCTGTCTGGGTAAGCTTGCCACCTGAAAGCTGGATGCAAAAGAGAGCAATACCAACAACGGACCCTGCTGCTAATGAGTCCTGACCAAAGGCAACCACATGGCAGCTAATGTAATCAACCAGGGCTGTCTCTCAAAAAGTGGACACTACACTCTTACTAGTCAAACATCCACTTTGCCTAATCAAGGGTTCAGGCTCTCTCCAATCAGAACAGCAACTCCTTTCTTAGAGAAAATGAGTGGAGGTTTCTGCAGCAACTATTGCAATTATTTTCACAAATATAATCAGGCACTAAGAAATCAGAGGAGGTAGTATAATGAAGAGCAATTACATATTATACAACATTGAATTAATTTGAAAGTATACGGTATAAAAATATTAATAAAGTTTCAATTTATGTGCAAAATTCAAAATCACGCAATCGCCAAAACGTTGTTTAAATCATCAGGAGCTATTTAATTTCAATGTTGTTATGCAAAGTGAATTGTAGGCGGTGTTTGCACCGCTACCACTTGAGCTGGTAAACAGAAATATCTGCCGTCAGAAACACTTTTGTCAGATATGGGAGAAAATTAATCTTCAATTATGTTAGCTTTGAATTATGTAAATTCTTCCAAAATCTATCCCTCACATAAATTGTGATCTCTGTCCATCAGAGCAGGGGAAAGACATCTTAGGAAGAGGTAAATATTATTTGCAAATACATAGAGGCAAGAAAGAATCAAAGGAAGGGAGAAAGAAAGGAGATGAAAGCAGAAAGAAAGGAAGACGGTTTAGAATATACAGGAAACAGTGGAAAGTGGGGGAGGGGAAAATGAGGCTGAAAAAAAAAAAACAGGCTGCAAATTAATGATGCCCAAAACCAGTCCTCAAATCAGTATCAGGCTGTAATGGTGCTTTCATAGATCCACACTGAAATAAGAAAAACAAAGACAGCTGTTTCCACAAAGCTAAATATGTAAAGCATTTATATCATGTTTTTCAAATTATCCTATATTATGAGACCACATCTTTCATAATTTGTTGATATTCTGTTATGAAATGGTGACAATGGTATATGACAGATGACAAGTTTATGTCCTTTTTTGACAAAATAAAATTTGACTGTCTTTTATAGATTCACAATTTATTTTTCAGAAATATTACTATTCCATAAAATGAAAGAGACTAGGAACTACAGTCTTTCGGGAAGAAGTTTACATAACTGAACAAGGCACCAGATTAAGCATAATAAGACCAATTCTACATGTTGATTTTTACATATGCTCAAATATATATCAATAACTCAAAGGAAATCACTAGAACACAAATATTACACATGCATTCTAAACAACTGAAAGGGAAAAACATAAAAAGCAAAAGAAAAAACAAAGAAAACATCAAATAAATAAGATAGCAAGTCCAAATATGTCATTAATCACAACAAATATATCTCAGTTATATTTACCACACAGAAACTCACAAGTTGGTTATAAAAATCAAACCAGACAAATAAAAGCTGTATGCTGTTTGAAGGAATCATATTGAAATAAGATACTGAAAATTTTAAAATAAGACGATGAAGGAAGATAAATCTGGCAAGTTTTAGTTACTATTTCCCAGTCTGTCTTCCTCAAAAGAAAACAGTGTCTCAATATCAATTTCATATGAAATAAAATTTAAAGGGGTGGGACATTAAATGAGACACAAGAAATTTATATGTTAATAAAAAAGTAAAATCCCCCAAAACCTACAAAAGTACTTAACAACATAGTTTCAAAATACAAAAGGCAAAAATCGTTAGAAAGCGAGTAGAAGTTGACCAACTCGTAGAAGTAGTGGGATAGATTAATAGCCATCTCTTGAAAAAAATAATTATATTTCAATATGGAAATAGGGACTTGAGTATCACTGTTAACAAGCTGAATCAAATAACTATGTAAGGAAGTTGTACACAATAGAGAATATATATTTTAAATACTCATAAAAGATTTAAAACTAAAAAAAAAAAAAAAAAAAAGCAAAAAAAAGATTTCAAAGGTCACCCAGAAAATTTCAGGAAGTCCCCAAAGTAGAAATTATTATGCAATCCAATGGCATTAGAAATTTACAACAAAAGATAAACAGCAGCATGCACCCAAAATAATTACTTGGAAATTTTCAAAAGTTCTTTTTTTTTTTTGAGTTGGAGTCTCACTCTGTCGCCCAGACTGGAGTGCAATGACCGCTCCCGGCCACCGCAGCCTCGACCTGCTGGGCTTCGGCGATCCTTCTGCCTCAGCCTTCCGAGTAGCCGGAATTACAGGCATGCGCTACCACGACCGGCTGATTTTTAATTTATTGTAGAGATGAGGTCTCGCCTGCCCAGGTGGGTCTCCAACCCAGGGGCTCAGGCAATCCACTCACCTCAGCCTCCCAAAGGCGCGGGATTACAGGCTGAGCCACCGAGCCCGGCTTCTTTTTCTTTTTCTTTGTTGGACTTACAAATTGGACTTAGGAATGTGCTCTTGGAATAGAACTCATTGTATTAAGGAGACTATATTTTACATTGGACATGGTATATTGATAATGTTCTCAATTTTTTTGCTTTTGCCTATATTCCATCAATTTTCAGAACTTGAAGTTTCAGATTTATGAATTCTTGAAGCTTCAGAATTTTTTGCAGAAAAAAACTTTAGGCCGGACTGGTGGCTCAGCCTATAATCCCAGCACTTTGGGAGGCTGAGGCAAATGGATTGCCTGAGCCCGCAGGTTCGAGACCTGCCCAAGCAACTTGGCGAGACCTCATCTCTACAATAAATCCAAAATTAGCCGAGCATGGTAGTGCACGCCTGTAGTTCCGACTACTTGGAAGGTTGAAGCAGAAGGATGGTTGGAGGCCAGCAGGTGGAGGCTGCAGTGGCCGGGAGCATGCCACTGCACTCCAGTCTGGGCGGCAGAGTGAGTCTCCAACTCAAAAAAAAAAAGAAAAAGAAAAGAAAAACTTTAACTGTTTCTTACCCTAGTACCCCAGTGAGAATTATTAAGCTGTTCCTATTGGCTTTGACTTACACTACATCATTCTGATGGTTTTATTTGAATCAGAAGAAAACCATTCTAATAATCACTACTTGTAGTCACTTCTCCTTATTCTCTAAATTTATCTCATATTTGCTTAAATGGGCTCTTTCTCTGGGAAAATCAATGCAGTTGTATTTCCAGAATCTTCCTTTTAAAGAGTTTTGGCCATCATTAAAAGTTCTTTTAAATAACTTCTGAGCAAAAGCAGAAATTAAAAACAAAATTATAGATTATTTCAAAATTAACACCAATCATAGCGTTATATGTTAAAAACTGAGATACAGCCTCAGTGGTATTTAGAGGACTTTGATGTGTTTATTAGGTTAAATTATCTAGTATTTAATGCAAGACATTAAAAAATAAATATGAAGAAAGGAGAAAGAATGGCTTTAATGTAGAAAATAAATTAATAAAATATAAAATACACTGAACATGTAAAATAATTTTTTAAAATAGCCTTGATCAATAAAATGAAAACTGGTCCTTTAGATACAGAAATAACAGCAGCAATAATAAAAATGACAATCTTTCAGCAAGTTTGATTATGAGGAAAGGCAAGAAGATAAAAATTAACTCTTAAGAAAAAAGACAAGCGTCCTACAGATACAGAAGAATTAGAATAATTATAGTAGCATTGGGAACCAGGCAACATGAGTTTGAATATCAGCTCCACTACTTACTAAACCACTCCTGTGCCTCAATTTCTACAACAATAAAATAGGTGTAATAATAGTAACTAGCTAAGGGAAAACTAACTAGTCTTATACACGAGAGTACTTAACAGTATGCCTGACACCACATAAGCAGTGTATGCATGTTGGTTATTATAAGAGTACAATTTCAACTTTCATCTAGATGAAATATATAATTTCCTAAAATATATAAATGAAAACATTGAGTCAAGAAGACCTGGAAAGCTTCATCATTAATGAAGAGTAAATTAATACTTAATGAAGAAATTGGAAAGGCAGTGAAAGATTTAGAACTGCAACAGGTGTCAGACCTATTTTATAAAATTGATTTATAAGAAGAATACTAAACCTTATATAAACCACGTATTTTAAAGCATAGAGAAGCATGAGAACATTTCAATTCATTCTATTGGACTAGCTTGATCCTGGTTAAAAAAAAAAAAAAAAAAAACAGGCAAAGCAATATAGCATACACATGCACACAAACACATACATACTTTGGCCAAATTCACTTATGAGCATAAACAGAAAAATTCTAAATAAAATGTTAGCAAAGCAAATCTGACAATATCTTTTCTTAAATATGAGGAGAAATCTCAGGAATGGGTTAACATCAGGAAAAAATATATTGATGAAATTCACTATCATAATGTGTTAAGAAAAATATAAATGTACATATAATCATATTGATAGATGTTGAAAAGGTATTTTCAAAATTCAACACTCAGCTAATTTAAAAACAAACAGACACTTGGAAAGCATCACATTTAATGGTGAAACACTAGAATAATCCCCTCTCATCAGGAACAACACAGAAAAGTCTCCTATCTTCTTGTTACTCAACACTATGCTAAAGATCTTGGTAGTCTTAATAATAAGAGACAAAAAGAGAAGTAAAGTTTTTTGGAAAGAAAGAAATAAAACAGTCCACATTTGTAGATAATACTATAACCTACTTTAAAACATCAAGAAAATTGATTTTTCAAACTATGAGAACTAATAAGAGGATTTGGCAACATGACCAGACACAAGATCAACATGTAAAACACAACAGCCTTCTAAATACCAACAAAAATTAATGAATAGTCAAAAAGGACACCATCACAATTCGAGTTCAGATTCAGACAACAGAAATCAGTCTTGATTACTTTCACTTCAAGGGATTTATTTGCAAAATTCAAGGGAGTTATTTCCACTTAAAAGGGTGTATTGCAAAATTACTGGAATGGCTAGAGAAACAGGCCTCATGTAGGATGCACCTAATTGCACTTCCAGAAATCCTCTGCCAAGATGGAAAATGCTGCCACGACTGCAGGCAACCACCCAATTGGGAAGCTGTTGATCACAGGACCACATGGCCTCTGTCACATTAGAAAAAGAATTTTCAGAAGCAGGAAATTTCTGACCCCAGAAACAGAGCTACTTCAGCCACAATTCAAACCAGCAAAATGAGAGCCTTAGGAATTGCCTTATTCCTGCTTGACACATTCCAAATTCACCTCTAACACAAGCATATCTAATTGGCAGAACCTACATCATTGCTGGAACCCAACAACAAAGGAGTCAGGGAATTATAGCATTTAGTGTTCCAGTCCAACACAAATATTGTTCATCATAGCAACAGAAACTATTAACTATTAAAGAAGAAGCCTACTAAGAAATATACAGGATCTATGTGAAGAGAACAGGGCATAAAAGAAAACTTGCAACTAAGAAGAAAAAATAACATAATGTTTGTTAGGAAGTTTCAACATTACGGGAATGTCATTTTTCTCAAATTACCTACGAATTTAATATAATTTCATTCAAAACTGTAAAAGGATTTTTATAAACTAGACAAAATTATCCTAAATGTTACCTGAAAGAGAAAAGAAACATATGGGAAATAGTTAAGATTTTATTCTTTAGAGCAGTTCATAGCAAAACTGAGCAAAAGATACAAAATTGTCCATATGTTCCCTATCCCGACACATACATAGCTTCTCCCATTATCAACATTTTTCCGCAAGAGTGGTGCATTATTATAATCAATGAGCCTACATTAATACATCATTGTCACCCAAAGTCCACAATTTGCATTAGGGTTCAGTCTTGGTTTTGTACATTACATGATTTGGACAACTTTACAGTGACATGTATTCACCATTACAGTATCATACAGAGTAGTTTCATTTACACAGGAAATGTTAGAAAAAAATCAGGGAAACTTGTTCGATGTAAAGGTTTAGAAATTAGAGGAGTGGAGCACTAACTAGAGGAAAATCAATAAATAGGTTAATGGAACAATGTAGAGAATATATGAAATACTGCATTTGGGAACACTGGGACATTTAGCATATAATACAAATGGCATTTTAAATTAGAGTAGAAAAGATAAGTACATTAAATATTACTTAGGACAACTTGATATCCATATGGAGGGTAAATTCCCACTTCACTTTGAAAATGAAATTTTGGCAGTATCCATTATGGTTTAAATGTGGTTTGTCCCCACCAAAACTCATGTTGAAATTTAATCTCCAGTGTGGCCGTTGTAGGAAGGTGGAGCCCAGTGAGAGGTGTTCGTGTTATGGGGGACAGGTTCCTGTCCTTCTGTGGGGAGGAGTGAGTTCCCACTCACACAGGAATGACTCAGTTCGCACAAAAGCGATTTAAAAAAAAATTGGCTTCCTTGGTATCTCTCTCTTGCTTCCTCTCTCACCATGTAATCTCTTTGCATACTTTGTCTCCTCTTCTGCTTTCTCTATGAGTTGAAGCAGCAAGTGGTTGTCACCAAATGCAGCTGCCCACTCTCAAACATTCTAGCCTCCAGAATCATAAGCCAAAAAAAATCCTTTTTAAATAAATTACTCAGCCTCAAGTATTTCTTATAGCAATACAAAATGGACTAAGATAGCACCCACATATAATTTTTAAGGTATACACCTTTGGACCCAAAAGGGCCACTGCAGAGTCCATCCCACAGAAATGCTCTCATAAAGGTACAAAAACTTCAATTAGTTTGAAGGAATAAGTTCAAGAGTTCTAGAATACACATGGGGACAACAGTTAATAGCAGTGTTTTGTATCTTGAAAATTGCTAAAAGAGTAAAGTTGAAGTGTTCTCACCACAAAATGATAAGTATGTGAAGGAATTCATACGTTAATTCACTTGATTTAGTGATTTCACAATGTATACATATTTCAAAACAAGACATCGTACATCATAAATATATGCAATTGTTATCAATTTGAAAATTTTTTAAAAGAAATGCTTACGTACTCATACAAGCATACATGGACAATGCTAATCCCTGAAGTATAGTTTTAATGAGAAAAGTTTGGAAATGACCTGTATTTATTAGCTTTTGCTGCATACCAAACAAGCCCAACATTTAATGACTGGAAACAACAGTTATTTATTTAGTTCACAATTCTACAGGTTGACTATTTTGGCTGGACTCATCCAAACAGTTCTTCTTGTCTTAGCTGTGCTTACTCACGTATCTGTAGTCGGTAGCCCAGTCAGTTGGATGCTGGCTGGTCTGGAGACTTGCTTCTACTCTACATGGCCTT
The DNA here is from genome assembly GCF_000164805.1 of Carlito syrichta. Taxonomy (NCBI): domain Eukaryota; kingdom Metazoa; phylum Chordata; class Mammalia; order Primates; family Tarsiidae; genus Carlito; species Carlito syrichta. The sequence goes on from NW_007187547.1 coordinate 136,596, forward strand.
TCCTCCTCTGGCAGAACCGCTGAGGTTTGTTCACCTTATTGACAGCAGTCTTTCAAAAAGGAACATGAAGCCAGGCCTCAAGAGGCCAAGTCTTAAACTGGAACGCATGGCTTCTGCCAGTCTATTGGCCCAAGCAAGTCATAAGGGTACCTCTGACTCAAGATTTAAGGAAATAGAATCCACCTCTTGATGTAAGAAGCTACAATATCACATTACAAAGGGATATACATGCAGGAAGAGTAAAGGATAATAGCCACTTTTCTCAACTACCACACTACTTACATATCCACAAATCTTAAAAATGATACACTTAGGAGAAGTAAAATTTTGGTACCTGTACTATATAATACTAAATAGATTGAGATCAACTTACATAATGACATATAAAGTTTTCCAAGTCAAATTGTTGAAGCAAAAAAATAAGCTGTAGAAAAATATAAGTCCCATTTATCTTTTAACAGCAAACTCTCCTAAAAGTTTACAACAAATGTCCTTAACAGCGGGCAAGATCAACTTGTCACAAATAGTAAAGGGCTTCTTGGCTTTAGCAATGCACTTAGCCACTAAGAATGATGCTCTCAATGGAGACACATTTGATGAAGTGATGGCCTTCAATAATTGCTCTGTTCTTTGTGTTCACGTTTTTTTCTTTTGAAAAATTCCAAAGGCATTTCTGAAGTACCTGGAACACAGAGGAGCACAGAAGAGAATGCAATAAGAAGTGGCTAGCTATTTTTGAACTTTAAAAATGTGTGTAGAATGATATTCTAGGCCGGGCTCGGTAGCTCAGCCTGTAATCCCAGCACATTGGGAGGCCAAGGCAAGTGGATTGCCTAAACCCACGGGTTCAAGACCACCCTGGGCAACTTGGAGAAACTATGTCTCTACAATACATAACTTTAAAAAAAAAATTAGCCAAGCATGGTGGCACATGCCTGTATTTCCAGCTACTTGGAAGGCTGAGGTGAAAGGATTGCCGGAGCCCAGTAGATCAACACTGGGGTGGCCATGAGTTTGCCACTGCACTCCAGCCTGGGCAACAAGAGTAAGACTCCACCTCAAAAAAAACAATGATATTCTATAGGTTTGAGGAGCCACTGAAGGATTCTTAACAGGAAAATAATCTGATTAGATCTATGTCTGAGAAAAAATGTTCCAATGTCCAAAAGAGAGATGAATGATAATAAGAGCTAACACCTACTGAGTATTTACTGTATCTTGAACATTGTTCTAAGTACATTACACATATTTAATGTTCACAACAATCTCATGAGGTTATTACTATTTTCTCCATTTAAAGGATGAGGAACTTAAGGCAAGAGAGCTTAAATAGTTTGCCCAGGGAGTCTGAATCAGGGTGAAAACATGATCTAAACCCAAGCAGTCTGTCTTAGATCTCACAACTTGGCATTACTCCTTTGAAATTTGAAAAGCAATGGAGCCCAGGGACACATAACTCTATACAGGTTAGAGAACGATTAAATTAATATGCTAGTATGACAGATGATCATGACCTGGACATAGTAACAATGAGGTTTGGTGAGTCTTTTGGTACAAGAAAAAAATGGAGTTTTTGATAGAGGGAGGAGCAAGCAAGGGTAAGAATAGAAAGATGAAAGATTCAACAATGTTTGAGGTTTCCAGCTTAGATGATCAAGTGGAAATGTGTATCATTAGCTCAAATAAGGGATACAGAATGAACATATTTTTGTTGTTGTTGTTGTTGTTGTTGTTGTTGTTGTTGTTGTTTGAGTTAGAGTCTCACTCTGTCGCCCAGACTGGAGTGCAGTGGCCACTCCCCGCCACTGCAACCTCAACCTGCTGGGCTCCGGCGATCCTTCTGCCTCAGCCTTCCGAGTAGCCAGAATTACAGGCATGTGCTGGCATGCCTGGCTGATTTTTTATTTATTGTAGAGATGAGGTCTCGCCAAGTTGCCCAGGTGGGTCTCGAACCTACGGGCTCAGGCAATCCACTCACCTCAGCCTCCCAAAGTGCTGGGATTACAGAACATCTTTTTCAATAAAACAAAACTGGAAGGATTACAGGCTGAGCCACCGAGCCGGCTCATATTTGGTTTTTGACATGTTGATAATCTTTGGATTAAAACGCCTTTGTTGAGCTGTGACAATGGCTTACATGAATATGGTAGAGGGGGTGGTTTATGAAGACTATTCAGCTGACTGATTACACCACTTCCCAGCAGTTGGGAAATGTAGGAGATGGGAGACAGCTGCACTTGTTTTTGAGTGTAGGCTCTTCTCTCTCCAGCTGTGTGACCTGCCATCCTTCTGAGTCCCAGTTTCCTTACCTGTAAGATGGAGCTGCTAAAACTTACCTGCCAATTTTATATGACTCTCAAGGCAGACAATGAAAGAAAAATACGTTGTAGGTTATACATATATGCATACATGTATACACATATACAAGATAGCATTTAAGAAAACTTCAGTGCTTTAGTAAGATAATTCAATTTCATGTAGATAAAGTATGTCAATAATATCAACTCTTCTTGTACTTTGTTAACATTTGGTCTTCTTTGATGAGAGTCAGCAGTTAGGGCACAATCATGAGAAATCAAAATGACTTTATAGATCTGAGTTTTTAACAAAATCTATATTTTCATAGTTGTTTAAAAATTGTCTTAGATTGTCTTTCTGGAATCAATATGCTGCACTTACAGAGACACTTTACAAAAAATAAATGATGGCTTTTTTAAGATCAATAATAAATGACTTGATTCTTGCTCAAGCAATGAGTACATCCAGATTAACTCTTGAGAGCTGAAAGAAATCTTCCTCAGCAAGCAACTGCAGGCTTGCTCAAGACTTGTTCATTCTTCAAGGCCCGGTGTACTTGCCACCTCAGAGCAGAGAAGGGTAGTATTTAAGAGAACATGCTTTAGAGTCAGTTAGAAATTACTTATGTACCAGTTTCATCATTTATTAGCTCTATGATCTGAAGAAGTTCTCAGTCTCATATGTTTTAGGTCTATGATCTGAATATGTGTGAGCATGTGTTGAAAATTTAATTCCTAGTGCAACAGTGTTAGGAGGTAGGGCCAGCGAGAGGTGATTAGGCTATGAAGTCTCCACTTTCATGAATGGATTAATGTCAATATCAAGGGAGTGGGTTTATTACTGCTGAAGTGAGTTGCTTATAAAAGGACAAGTTCAGTCTCCCCCGCCTTTTTTTTGACACGGAGTCTCAAAAAACTGTAGTACAGTGACATGGTCACAGCCAATGTAGTCTCAACCTACTGGTCTCAGATGATCCTTCCGCCTCAGCCTTCCAATTTGCTGGAACTACAGGTGTATGCTACCACACTCAGCTAATTGTTTGATTCATTGTAGAGACGAGGTCTCATCATGTTGCCCAGGCTGATTTTGAACCCTGGGGCTCAGGCAATTCTCTCACCTCAGCCACCCAAAGTGCTGGAACTACAGACTTGAGCCACTGTGCCCAGCTCTCTCTCTCTTTCTTTCTCTCTCTCTCTCTCTCCCTCTAGTTTTTCTTCTGTCATGGAATGGAACAGCAAGATGGCCCTTGCCAGACGCTGACCCCATGATCTTGGACTTCTCAGCCTCCAGCATCATGAGCAAATAACTTTCTATTCACTATAAATTACCCTATCTTTTTTAAAAAGATGTGGGTACAGGCCTGGCTCAGTGGTTCAGCCTGTAATCCCAGCACTTTGGGAGGCAGAGGCAAGTGGATTGCCTGAGCCTGCAGGTTCAAGACTACCCCAGGAAACTTGGCGAGACCTCATCTCTACAATAATTTTTTTAAAATTTAGCCAGGCATGGTAGCAGGCACCTGTAGTTCTGGCTACTTGGAAGGCTGAGGTGGAAGGATCACTGGAGCCCAACAGGTCTACACTGGAGTGGCTGTGAGTGTGCCATGGCACTCCAGCCTGGGTGACAGAGTGAGACTCCAACTCAAAAAAAAAAAGAGATGTGGGGTACAATTCAGGGTTAGCTATACAAATGTTCATTATACAGGTACCCCTGTTGATGAGGTGTGCCTCTCTACCCTGGAAGATTCCCACTACTGCCAATCCTGCCTCCCCCAGTCACCCTGGGAGTTTCCTCCTATTGCCAATCCTTTTCTTATGGTAATATGATAATTGTTCAAGGTCCATTTATGAGTGAGAACATATGATGCTCAGTTCTTTGTTTCTGTGATATATCGCTCAGTATTTTAGACTCTATAAGTCCATCCAAGTTGCTGTGAAGTCCATGAATTTGTCCTTCTTTATGGCTGCTTAATATTTCATTGTGTATATGTACCACATTTTTTTTTATCCAGTCCTCTTTTGATGGACAGCACAGTTGGTTCCATGTTCTTGCTATTGTGAACAACGCTGCGGTAAACATATGTGTGCAGGTATCTTTTGCATAGAGTGATTTGAGTTCCTCTGGGTATATTCCCAGGAGGGAGATTGCAGGGTCATATGGAAGGTTGATGAGAGATGAATAATTATTTCAAGAGGCCGAGCTTGATAAATTACCCAACCTTAGGTATTGTGTTCCTAGCAGCAAAAAAACAAACTAAAACAGTCGGTTTTCCCAAGAAATATGCTCTAAGGTAAATATTGTATACAGGACATTTCTTGGAAAGTGCTACCCCAAAACACCACTATTGGTGTAGTGAGGAATGCAGGATTGGGCAAGAGGATATGTTGCTTTGTGATACAGTCACAAAGAGGCCTCAGTCAGTCCCATGGGGGGTTATGGAGCTTGGATAATTAAGCTCCAGAGTTAACTGGAATTAAGGCAAAGGGTTGATCCTTTATAGCCCCATCTATTAGTCACTGAGTGCAGGTACTCCTGGAAGAGAGAATAACTTTAGGTAGGGCAGGGCTCTTCAGCTGAGGACAATTCTTGTGAGCAACAGTTGCCAAAGCTGGCCAAGGTCAACAACTGGAGGAATGAGTGCATAAAGGGGGGTTCCGGGTGAGGCAAGACAGCATCCACTATAATGTGAAAAAGCACTTAGTTTGTTAAATTATAAAAACCACAAAAGTGACCACCTCTCCTGATGTTTGATATCTATTCCCAATGTCTAGAATAGTTTCCATTATGTAGCAGCTACTTCATAAATATTGGTTGAATGAAGAAAAGATCCTTAGTAAATGCTATCTACTGTTATGATTAATAAATCTTCCCTAATACTTCCAAACAGAAGGTACTTGTGTACCCTTGTAACTTTGATCTTGTCATTTTTATTGTCTTATCGCATTCTACCTGGCTACCTTATCATTTGTTTAATTATTAATATCTCATGCCATTCCACAAAACATGAGATAACCCCATAATTTTACCTCCTCAGATAGTATCTATCACTCTTCAGCTGAAAGATAGTAAGGATATTATGGGCTGAATATAACCCTCCCCCCCAAAATTCATGTGTTGAAGTTCTAATGCCCAGTAGCTCAAAATATGGCTGTATTTGGAAACAGGGCCTTTAAAGAGATAGTTAAGTTAAAATGAGTTCAATAGAGTGGGCCCTAATCCCATCTTCCTGCTGTTCTTATAAGAAGAGGCTATTAGGACACAAGGAGAGACACCAGGATTGTGCACACTCAGAGAAAGGCTATGTGAAAACAGCAAGTAGGCAGTCATCTGCAAACCAAGGAAAGAAGCCTCAGTAAGAAACAAAACCCACTGCCACCTTGATCCTAGGCTTCCAGTCTCCAGAATTGTGTGAAACAAATATCTATTGTTGAAGCCTCTCAGACAGTGGTATTTTGCTATGGCAGCCTTAGCAAGGGTTAAAAGTCGTGAGGGAAGTAAGAAACCAGAGTTACAATCCCATCCCTCTAGGAAGAAAGGGAAATCATACCTGTGTTAATGTAACAGACCTTAGAGATGAAAACTTTTTCTAAAAGTAGAAGTATATTCTTGGGGAATGGTTTCCTACCCTGCTTCACATAAACACTCGCTTCGTTAAGCCTCCCATTATACTACCATCGCAACCTCATTCAATCCTTCCTACACCCAACACACTTAAAATTACTTGTTTAGTGTTAGGTTTCTCGTTGAACTACAAAATTCTATGAGGCCTGGGATCATGGAAGACTATGTCTGGAGTCAAGGCTAAGTCAATATGCACAAATACACATATACCAATTATTTACGACAGGCATCATTTCTGTTGGTCCAGGTAAGTCCCATATGGTCACTATTGATGCCATACTAGTTGCCAAGAATTTTGAAAATCATCCCTGCTTAGACTTTCAGGGATTAGCACTGGTCCCAGCAAACAGTAGGTGTAAATAAATATTTGTTGATTCGTGGGTTGTTGCTTAGGCCTCAGGATGGTAAAGGGAAGAGTTGATTATCATCTAATTATTTACCAACCGTTCCCTTATGCCAGGGCTAGGTGCTAGGTAACAAACATGAGTACAATGTGGCCCCATGACCTCGATGAACTGACAGCAATTGTCCTAACTGAGCAGAGGAGAAGACAACCAAGGGAAGATTTGGTCACCTAAAAAAATCCCGGGAGCCCATGCTGTGGGCTCAGAGGCATGACACTTGATACACATATGATTCCTAAGGTCAAGTGTATTTCCTCCAGACCATAAGGGACAGATAAAACTTGACCTTGTCAAAATCTGTTTTGGGGGCCCATTTTTCCTTGGGCTCTCAGTGACTAATCATCCTGGGGATAAGAAAAAGATTTGTCATATTCTGCATCATTTAAATTTACAAAAGGTCATACACGACCGAAACAATCTTTCACAAAGGACAGAGCAAATGGAGCAGAGGGTTCAGTAGACACTGAAAGAACATAGGCCACAGATTCAGTTACCTTGGTAATGGGGTCCCTTCCTCAGTCTATGATACTTTCTTTTTATTATTATTATCATTACTATAAGGATGTGGGGTACAATCAGGATTAGGTATACAAATGTTGATTATGCAGGTATCCTTGTTAATAAGGTGTGCCCCTCCCTCCCCTAGCAGTTTCCCTCAACTGCCACTCCCAATCCCCCTCTGCTGACAGTTTCCCTCGACTGCCAGTCCCTTTCTTACAGTAGTGTGATAATTGTTCAAGGTCCACTTATGAGTGAGACCATATAGTGCTCTGTTCTCTGTTTCTGTGATAGATCACTGAATATGATAGACTCTAAATTCATCCAAGTTGCTGCAAAGTCCATATGTTTGTCCTTCTTTATGGCTGCATATTATTTCATTGTGTATATGTACCACGTTTTCTTTAGTCAGTCCAGTTTCGATGGGCAGCATGGTTTGTTCCATGTTCTTGTTATTGGGAATAGAGCTGCACCAAACATACGTGTGCAGGTATCTTTATTGTAGAATGATTTTAGTTCCTCCGCATATATTCCCAATAGGGGAATTGTTGGGTCATATGGAAGGTCAATTTCTACTTCTTTCAGAAATTGCTGCACTGTTTTTCAAAGAGGTTGCACTAGTTTGCATTCCCACCAGCAGTGTAGAAGCATTCCTCTTTCTTTTTCTCCGCATCCTTGCCAGCATCTGTTGTTGTTTATTTTATTAATGATGGCCATTCTTACTGGGGTTAGGTGGTATCTCAGTGTGGTTTTGATTTGTATTTCTCTGATGGTAAGTGAAGCTGAGCACTTTTTCATGTGTCTGTTGGCTGCCAGTATATCTTCTTTTGAGAAGTGTTTATTCATGTCTTTTGCCCACTTTTTAATGGGGCTGTTTGTTTTTTTCCTTTTGATGCATCTGATACTATCTTTTTTAAAAACTACAGGTAAAAGAAGAAAACTGGAAATAAAGACAACACAGCTTAATTAAGTCCACCTTACAAAAGGGTCTTGGAAAAAGTTTGGAAGAAGATGCACGGGGGCAAAAGATGGGATCATGAGGACACCATTTCAGAATATAAATAATAGGAATTGTATCTAAACCCATGAGCTTAAGAATGTTTTTTGGTCTCAAACTGCTGATCTTAAGTGATCCTCCTGCCTCAGCCTCCCAAAATACTGAGATTACAAGCATGAGCCACCGCACTTGACAAAAACTTCTTAGGTTCTGTAGTGCCTTATCCAGTGACTAGGTTGCAGTCATGTAAATAACGTAAATGTCTGTAAACTCTACATGCCTCACCTATTTTACTCTACATGCCTCACCTATTTTACTCTGTTTTAACACTGCAAGAAATAAATTTCTGGAACTAGAGACAGGAGAGCTCCTGCTCCCTTGGAGTGTTCGAAAATTAGCTTGAGTTACTAGTTTTCTACATTGATTAAATTCTTACCCCCTTGCACCCAGTCCATAAGAGTTGGGACCACCAAAGGGACTTATGGTATACATAAAGAAAACCTAAGAGTTCTCTTGACTTAGAAAACATATTGCCCAGATTTCATTAGTACCAAGAGACCCTCCCTAGCTAATGTCTCCATTCCAACTTTAAACAATGCTCTCTTCTCTGATAAAAATGATTGTAATCTTTAAGTGCATAATATTCTCATGCAATTAAAAAATAATAAGAACTACAACCAGAGCAAGCACCAATGTATATGTTTCCCCCAAAACATTTTTCTGATCAAATCTCCCCTTCTCTTCAGTCTATCACCAAGACTTTTTTCTTAGCTCTTCATCCAATGTTTCTGTTATAAAGCAAATGAATGGGAATATGTCATGCTCCTTAATACGTCAAGAAGCAATGATGCAGTTCAGCAAAAAATAGCGCATAGAGAAATTTTATAAGCCACAAATGTTATATTTTATCTAACAACATAGTCTATCTCCCTCTATAATCCCCCAGACCTCCAGTCAACCCTCAGGTGCATTTATTCCCACAGATCCTCTGACGCTCATTAATCCAGCAGAAGAGTTGAAGTAGAGAAACTGAGCGGCCGGGCTCAGTGGCTCAGCCTGTAATCTCAGCGCTTTGGGAGGCCTAGGTGAGTGAATTGTCTGAGCCCGCGGGTTCGAGACCCGCCTGGGCAACTTGGCGAGACCTCATCTCCACAATAAATAAAAAAAAATTAGCCGGGCGTGGTAGCGCGCGCCTGTAGTTCCAGCTACTTGGAAAGTTGAGGAGGAAGGATCTCCAGAGTCCAGCAGGTCGAGGTTGCAGTGACCAGGCGTGGGTGACAGAGTGAGACTCCAACTCAAAAAAAAAAAAAAAGAGAAACTAAGCATTGGCCTTCTTTGAGCTTTTTGTGTGTTTTGTTTTGTGAAGTTTTGCTATGTTTTACTTTCGAAGTTTTACTTTATTTTACTCCTGGTCATTAGGAAGTCTAAATAGTTAAAAAATCTCCCCGACCTCTCCCTTTCTTGAAGTCAAGAAAATTAATAAAATAGTCATGCAGGGAATACTCCACTATGAAATAGAAAAATTCAGTGCAAACATACTATTTGAGGGGCTTGCAGGTGGATCTGCTGCAGGTCAAAGCAACACAAAACCAAACAGTAAGGTCAAGTTCTAAAATATTTGTATTCCACCGACTGCATTGAAGGCTAAAATGTGCCCTAATTAAATTGCTGAACACTTAATACCTGGAATAAGCTTAGGGAAAGGAGTTCATTGTTTCATTTTAGCATACAGCTTTGAAAAAGTTTTTAATTTAATCCAGCTTTACCAATCACACTGATGTGGGACACAACAAAATCTTTACAGAGAAAAACGTTCAGCTAAATCTTTAAGAGAGGCCACATATGGTATTGAGGACATAAACTTTGGAATCAAACAGCTCTGTATTCAAGTCTTGTGACCAATCACTCGCTTTGCAACTCAATATAAAATGCTTAGTTACTCTGAGTCACCGTTTCCTGCTACCAAATGGGAATAATCACATCTAATGTGCCGTGCTGTTGCAAGAGTTCTATAAGGTTGTACTTCTGAAGTGTCTGGCACAGCACTGGACAGAAAAGACTCTGGATAAATGTTCGGAATGATTGTAATGATGGTGACGAAAAAAACCATGATGATGATGATGACAATGATGAAGTGATAAAGAAGATGAAGATGGTGATGTTGATGGAAGAGAGTCGAGGACAACATTGTTTGTCCATAAGCCACCGCTTTTCACCTCTGAGAGTTGAGCACTGACCGCGATCACTCATCTGCAGACTCCCAGTCGGCAGACCATCCTCAATTCATAGAGTTGGAAAAGAATAACCAAAGGCCAACAGTTCTGATCCAGAGACAGGATAGGACAGAGGGTCAAAGGCAGAGATTTGATGCACACCTCTCTCCCGCCCCCCGCACAGGTGAGAACTTCAACTACAGTAAATCCATCTCCTCAAGGCAGTGCTTCCCCAGCGTGCTATATTCATCAATCAAAGCATCTGTCATCCACAGACTTGTTTATACCACAGAGGTCACATTGCATGCTTGGACTCCCATCTTGCTTTAGCCCAGATGCTGACTGGGATCTAAAACTATCAGCGATTTCTCACCAGTATCAGACATGGTAATCTACCTCAATACGATATTGCAAAAATGAATCTTTGCCGCCTGATTCATATTTGTGGTAACAATTGGAAAAGGGTCTGGGGGCTCTTTTTAAACATGAGACTTAGTGGAGGATGGGGAATTGAAGACTTAGGGTAAACTTTGCTATGGGGGTTGTGGTAATAAATGTCACCAAGTGGGAAGTAATCTAGCCCTATTCCCAGAAACCAGAGGCAGTAGCTCAAGGCAGAAAAATGACAATAATTATATTGCTCAGAAGCTAACAGCATGCATAAATCTGGTGCATTAAACCCTGCCTGTGGATTTGCTTTCCAAGTCTTACTTTGGCAGCATCTTTTCTGGGAGCTGAAGTCCCCTCTTTCTGCCTGGAGACCTCAGGTAAATTCTGCCTCTACAAAGAGTAATTATTATTTGACTTTCTCTTTCTTTGTTTTTTATACAGGCAGTAGAAAGATCCACAATCTTTTTATTTCTACGTGATGAAGTACGTATCACAGGAAAGAGAAGGCAGATGAGCCCTTGGGTCAGAGTTCCTCTGCTTCAAGTGGTCATTGTGTGGGGGATTTCTCCTAGCTCACTCTCAGACGAGTCAGGCTTGAACCTGGGCTTATGTAATAAACCTCTGAAAACCACTGCTCAAGCAGTTTCCAAGTAACTAAGCTGCTATCCTCAGTCAAGCTGGCTTTAGGACTTCATCAGGAGATCATGCTGGTGAATATGTGCATCTAGAAAAATGCATTCAAAATTTGTCACACTGAAGAAAAGGACTGGATGTGTCAGAGCAGAGCTCAGTTTCATGGCGCAAGTGCTGGATAGACAGGGAAAAACTGGTAACGTCACATGCTTCCAAAATACAAAGACAAATTATGCTTTCTTTTTCTTGGAAAATTTTCCACTTTGGAGTGAATTTTAAACTTCTGAATCTGGCATCAGTCAAAGCATGAGAATATAAGATTCTGTATTTGAAGGGTCTCAGTGTTCCCAATCATCTTAGAAATGAAGGGAAAAAAGGATAAATGGAAACCTCTGCTCAGAGAAACATTCTGGCATTACCACCACCTGATCTTCTCAATTGAGCAACAGTAACCAGGCAGGGGTTGGTGGAGGAAATGAGAGAGGGGGACAGATAGAAAAGAGGCTCCAGGGGACGACCCATCCCTTTCACCTTAGCAGCTGACTCTCTGGAAGACCCAGCACAACTCACCGACATCCCACAAGAGTTTGAAAATATGCAGAAACTTGAGTCAATAGGGACTAGAATAAGTAAATCCAGAAGGGTGAATTGTGGAACATGTCACAATTCCACTTATTCTGAGGTGGAGTCAATATCACAATTTGTTTAAGAAAATAAGCATATAGCAAGAGCATCCCGTCATAGAAAGATCTACCTCCATTCAGAAGGTCTCTTACTGCAGTCGCCCTAAGGCACTTATTTTGAATAACAACTTTATCAAACACAATCCTGTAGCTTTAGATATGAGTGAAGGGGGAGGAAGGAGGGATACATTTATTCTCCACCCCTGTGTCTCTACAGAGGGGAGAGAATTTCCACCGTCCTTGCCCAATGTGGAAACTGCAGTAGGGGTATTTCAACATTCTTCTTTCTCCTTCATGTACTGTCCTAGAAAGGAGAATGACTTATCGGATTGGAGAGTTTGGACGAGAAGGAGAACTAAGCGTGTCCAGCCAGGCCTCTATGAATAGGCCATGCCTAAGAGCCAACTGTGGACATTATCTGCTCATTTGTGAGGTGAGCTTTTGAGACCAGCTCTTCTCTTGCAAGCAGGAAGCCAGATGTTGAGAGGCTACAGGAGGGTCACTCAGTTCAAGAAGGAATGCTAGGAATTCCTTTGTGACCACACATCTAAGTCTCATCATCAGCTCTTTCTTTCTTTTTGCCACCTTTCTTTTTTTCTATTGAAATGTGGTAAAATACACATAAAATAACATGTGCCATTTTAACAACTTCTAACTGTAGAGTTCAGTGGCACTGAGTACCTTGGAAGTGTTGTGTGACCATCTCCACCATCCATCTCCAGAATTTTTCATCTTCCCAAACTGAAAGAACATGCCATTAAGCAATAACTCCCCACTCTGCCTTCTTCTCACCCTCCTACTTTCTGACTCTGTAACTTTTACTACTCTTCATACCTCATATAAGTGGAATAACAAAGCATTTATCCTTTTGTACTGGTTTATTTTATTTGCATAATGTCTTCAAGGTTTTCAATATTGTACCATGTGTCAAAATGTCCTTCCTTTTTATGGCTAATAATATTCCATTTCCATGAAGAGATCATGTTTTGTTTATTAATTCATCTGTCATTGAACATTCGAGTGGCTTCCACCATCTTTTGGTTATCATGAATAATGCTGCTGTGTACAAACATCTGATTCCCTGTTTTCTTTTCTTTTCTTTTTTTTTTGAGTTGGAGTCTCACTCAGGTGCTCAGACTGAAGTGCAGTGGCCGCTCCCGGCCACCACAGCCTCGCCTGCTGGGCTCTGGTGATCCTTCCGCCTCAGCCATCCGAGTAGCCAGAATTACAGGCATGCACTACGATGACCGGCTGATTTTTTGATTTATTGTAGAGATGAGGTCTCACCTGCCCAGGTGGGTCTCCAACCCATGGGCTCAGGCAATCCCCTCACCTCAGCCTCCCAAAGGCGCGGGATTACAGGCTGAGCCACCAAGCCCAGCTTGATTCTCTGTTTTCAACACTTTCAGGTGGATACCCAGAAATGGAATTTTTAGCTCTATCTTTCTGACTCCTATATCCATTTTCCAAATGGTCCTGATTTCAGAACTAGAAAAGAGTGTTATTTATGACTCTGCAAACCCCCAACAGATAGGTCTGCCATGTCTAACTCTGCAAGTTGGGCCCTGCCCAAAGGAGAGGGGTAAAGAGACTGAAATCACCTATGCTCCTTCCTCCAAAACATGTACCTGGCCCAAAGGTGCCCTGGAGGCAACCCTGGTAGAATGCACATCCTTCCATATTTCTAATGCACATATGGGCCACAATCCCATTTGTTCCCAAAGGCCTTTGTTCCTCACTCCAGGGTCTCTTTGGAGGAATTTTGTGTCTTTCTGCCTCCCTCTCTGGATCCTAGTTATTTCTGAGGATTCCTGTGGTCATTTGTGCACAGAGGGATACTACACCTTCTCAGACAAGGTCCTCCTCTCCTATGTGAAATTACTCATCTATCCCAGGCAATTTTCCTTTGAGGAATATGTAAACTACTCCAACCATATGAAAATGTTGCACTAAAATCCCATGAGCAGGAAATACAAGCATTCCACAGTAATTATTATCACCCAATACTTTTTAAATATCAAAAGTGCCATTCTTTTGTGTAGCTGAAAGTCCTTTGCAAGTGCCAAGACATGTGCCCCCGTCAGAGACAGCATGAATTTTCTTTTCTTTTCTTTTTTTTTGAGTTGGAGTCTCACTCTGTCACCCAGACTGGAGTGCAGTGGCCACTCCCGGCCACCGCAGCCTCAACCTGCTGGGCTCCGGCGAGCCTTCTGCCTCAGCCTTCCAAGTAGCTGGAACTACAAGCGCGCACTACCACACCCGGCTCATTTTTTTTATTTATTGTAGAGATGAGGTCTCTCCAAGTTGCCCAGGCGGGTCTCGAACCCGCGGGCTCAGGCAATCCACTCACCTCAGCCTCCCAAAGGCTCGTGATTACAGGCTGAGCCACAGAGCAGGGCTTGAATTTTCTATTGTTCTACGTTTTCCGGCAAGGAGTTAGAAGTTTCTGCAACCGGGTTGGGCTTAGTGACTGTCAGGATGACTAAGCACCTCAAAAGAATTACATACAAAGCATGAAGATTAAGAACAGACAAAAACAGTCTTATTCTACAAGAATAAGGCAGCGTATTAGTTTTTTAACTGCTGCTATAACAAGTTACCAAAAAGTTAATGACTTACACAACAAATTTATATTACATTTCTGTGGGTTAGAAGTCCAATCCTGTTCTCACTGAGCTAAAATAAAGATGTCGGCAGAGCTGAATTCCTCCAGTGAGGCTATAAAGGAGAATCTGTTCCCTTGCCTCTTCCAGCTTCTAGAGGCCACACACATGTTTTCATTCATGGTTCTTCCTCCATCTTCAAAGCCAGCAGTGTTGCATCTCTCCCACTGTTCTTGCTTAACCAATTTCTCGGTAACTCTTCTCTTCTCTCTTCCTCTTCTACTGATAAAGACCTTTGTGATTATACTGGCCCTACCCAGGAAATCCAGGATAATTGCTCTACTTTAAGGTCAGATATATAGAAAATTTAATTCCTTCTATTACTTTAACTTCCCTCTGCAATGTAACTTAAGATATTCACAGCTTCTAGGAATTAAGACATGGACATCTTTAGGGGGCCGTTATTCTGCCTACCATAGGCAGGTAACATAAAAGAATAAACAGGTCAGATACAAGTCCAAAAGGAGATGCTAATTTTCTCATGAAATCTGGTTCTTAAATGCTAGCAGCTAAATCAAATTGGAAACAGAACAAACACCATTTAAATCAAACAAACTCCCCTGGAGGCCACATTCACAGTTTGCAGTCTCCACATTATGGTACAGGATGGTAACTCCTTTTTGTCAAAAATCCCCATGATGATTTCTTCTACTTAGACTCAGGTTTTGGTAGATTCAAACTGATAAATAAATGCTGTTTATCAAGTAATGATTTATTTTACAAAGTTTATTAAAAGACATAGATTAATGTCTATCCTCTCCATGAACAACACAAGATAGAGTCTATTAATAATAAAAGCCAAAAGATGTACAGCTTATATGAATCAGTAAATAATTATAATAAAGTCAGTGTGAATTGAACACTTATAAAATGTAGGACTCTATGCTACATGCTTTCCATGCACTAACTTATTCAATCCTCACAGTAATTCTATGAGATCAAAACCATCATTTCCCTCATTTTATAGATGAAAATTCAAGTTCAAAGAGCTGTGTCCCCAAAGTCACAGCATGAGCAGTCACACCATGACTCAAACCTAGGTCTAATTTCGGAAGTCACATTTTCAACCATCATATCATTCTGCGAATACATTCCCAGCAAAAGAAAACAAATTTCATGGTTTCATGTACTTATGCCACCTAATGATTGGTGGACATGGACATGAATTCTTGAATTCATGAATTCATGAATTTCTTTAAGGTGTTTAGGATAGCATGGGTTTATACCTCCATTACTTCCTTTGATGACATCAGAGAACAATTCAGGAGGGGGATTTGAAATAATTCAAGTAGTAGAGGGGTAATTCACAGACCCTCTTCTATCAGGTAAGGAAGCCACCAAGATACTCTGGGAAATTATTGCTTCAAAGCAAAAACAAAAACATAATTTATTGGAAATTATACACAGGAGACTCCAACCATGCAAAAAAAAAAAAAAAACCTTGAAAAGCAATTCTACTTCCTGAGAGACTCTGCACAGTTTGAACTTTGAAATTGAACAATGGCTACTGCACTTCCATGCAATTCCCATGTACCTCCTTTGCTGGGCTTCCTGAAACAAGGGATCCTGAAAACCTATTATTGGTATTTCTTAGGATTGTTCTGCTCTCCCACCTTCACTCAGTCTTTTCCCTATTAGACTATGATTCCATCTTAGCTTTCCTTCTTGTTCATGGCCAAATGTCTTAGGCCTCTGACCACGGTGACTTTTCGTACAGCCTTCGGTTTGCCTCCTTTATTCAATGAGAAAACAACAATATGAGTTCTCCTGACCTCGCAAAACTTGTTTAGGGAGGTAAATATATCCCATTTATGTTTAAGTTCTCAGCATCTAGCACAATGCCTATATTTAGTGCTAAAAAAGGAAAGAAAGAGGAAGAAAGGGAGAGTGAAGGAGGAGAGCCAGCAAGAGCACAGAAAAGCACTACATTAACAGTTAGATAGTAAGTTCAGAGTGACAAAACAAATGTACCCAGACACTACTTGGGAAAACCAAACAAAATTTCTTATCTCACTGGTACAGAAGAAAGGCAACTATGCTGGGACTCACTAAAGAAAGATCACCAGCACTTCTGAGGAAGATGCCCAGCTCACCGTTGCTAAGTAATCCGTTGCTAAGGAAGTCTGACCTTCTGGCCACACAGCTGCCCCTTCCCCCACCTGTAGCAGTTCTGGATGTCTCCTGGAGACCACTGCACTGGAAGCAGGTGCACCTCATCAATCTTAACATTATGCGATGCACAATGTGATCGAAAATGTAGTACGATACTATGTAGTCAAACATGAGCATAGTCATTAATCACCCTCAACCTCCCTAGGCTAATGCAGCCTGGACCAGTTACATTTTTTGAATCTAGAGGTGTGGAACTAAAACAAAGATCACTGTTGCCCAGAAGTCATGTTGATGGCTTAGAGCCTAACACTAGAACCAATCCTGGAGACAAATGGCAGGGAGAAAGAGAGGGAAGAGAAAATGGGAGAAAGGGAGGGAGAGAAGGAGGCAGGAAGGGAAGCAGAGAAAGGAGGGAAGCAGAAGAATGAGGGGAGGGAGGGAGGGAAATAACCAAGTATCTCAAGTATTTTACTCCAGAAATAAGGTGGCAACTTGTGTGCACTCATATCAGTGTTTCCACTCCTTCAGGCATACAGAAGGATTACACTTCCTTACCTTCTTTGTAGTTAGGATGGGTCATGCGACAAGTTTGATTTGAAACTTCCATGTTCTCTTCCCCCACTGAAGTGATCACATGGTAATCAGAGGCCTGTGATAAGATAGAAATGCTACAATTTTGACATTTTGTCCTAGAGAGATATCCAGAAGCTCAACTTCTAGACTTCCATGAGCAAGAAATAAACTTTGGTTAACTAAGCCACTGAAATTTAGAGGGTGTTTTATTAATGCAGCATCACTTATCTTAACCTGACTAACACAAGAGATTAAAGGCAAAGCTTGCCAGAGCCATCTTACAAAGAGAATTTTTAAAATTTTATAAAGCAAAATTACACACTGGCTGAGATTTAATCAGGGCTCAATAAATACTTGTTGAATATTGTATGAATGGTTTTTCCCAACTACTAATTGTGACATGCCCCATCTCTTATGCAAAATATGCTTCCCTCTGCTCTCCATCTTGTACCTTCCATCTTCCTTTGCTCTAATGACTGTCTCAAAGAGTTGTCGGAAAGATTCTGTGAGATGATACATGTTAAGTGCTTTCAACAGTATTGGCACATAGTCACTACTTAGTAAATGTTAGCTGCTGCTGCTGCTGTTGTTGTTGCTGTTATTGTTGTTAGTGTTTTATTATCCCTCCAAACTTCATTGTTAATTAAAGTTTCAACTTGTTCCTTCTCTCTTCCCTCACCAAAGCCTGTTTCTTCTCTCTGCATCCAAATTCAGCCCCTTTTGCAGCCAGCTCCTGTGTTATCTTCTCAAAATGTGACTATTCCTTCAGCTTGATTTCTCCAATCTAACTAATGCACTAAGAATCAATATCACTCAGTTCATTCACCTGGGTTTTTTAAATTTTTTTATATATAAAGTGAGCAGCAATTCTCTTTGTCAACATTCCTCTATCATCTGGGAAATATTCCATTTTTCTTTTAGCTAACTGTTCCCTCCCCCAACTACTACCTCTTATATCAGCAAATCATAGAAGTCTGACTCCACCCCTCACCCCACTCTTAGCCAATCTTAGTACCTTAATCTGATTGAGCATAATGATTGGTTCAAGAACTAGTCACATGACCCATGCCTGGCCAATCAGAATTCTTACAGGTTTTCTCACATTGGGATTGGGATAAGAGTCTTTTCTTCTGGGGATTCTTAAGCAGATTTGAGTCTGGGCTTTACTAATCCTTGCTTGTGCTCCTACAGAAAAGGACAAATGTCATGCAAACACTAAAGTTGACATCCAGAAAGAAGTCAATTTCAAAGAAACAAAGTCCTCACCTTCAGTTTTCTCAAGTCATACCCTCCTCCCTTTTCATCTCCCCAAGAAAATAAATTACTCCTTGGACCTAAAGTAGTTCCAGTAGAATTTTATCACTTGCAATCATAATCCCAACCAATTCAAAAGGTAAGCCCCTGAGGAAAACTCAGTTCACAAATCCTGCAAACATGTTTGGTCACCCACTATATGGAGCTATACCTTTCACTATCAATAATATAATTTCAAACATGGAGCAGATGAGGAAAAAAAAATGTGATGAATGCAAAATTTGTCATAATGTTCATTACCTAGGGGACCTTCTAAGATACTCAAATTTCCATTTGGAAACTTGACCTTGCAACAAAATCCTGGTAGGCAAGAATACAGGGCCTAGACGTAGTTACATGGTCTACAGCCTTCTTATGAATATGCTCTGCCTGTTTAACAAGCTTTCACCTCTCAACTGAACCTCGTATATGCACCCAGCGCCCCACAATGTGCAGATTTAAGCAATTTTTGCAACAGGGAGTTTATTGCCTTATATGTTGACCATGAGGATAGATTTTGGTTCCTAGTAGGCTTGGAGAAAGTAGGATAAATGGGGCAACATTTTAAATACCTAACAATCAGATTTGCATGGGAACGGAGCAATCAGATCAGAGGCTGGCTATTGATAGCCTAATATAAGCCTCAGGGTGGTGTGGGTAAAAGCTAGGGCTTCAGATTCCAGAGCAAATTTGGGATTAGGGCTTCAGAGAACTCCCAACAGATTAACATTAAGGGGACTCAAAAGAGACTTCCACCATTTAATTGTGAGGACAGGGGATATTGAGGCAAACGAGACACAGGCCTCTCTGCTACGCAATTTGTACAGGTTTCTGACCACTGCCACTTCAACAGATTGCTTCATGAGATGTGCTAAATCCTTCACTGGGATTAGAACAAAGGCCCCTTGCCCTAAGTGCTTTCTGATCTCCTTGGGGTCTCTATGCACAAGTATTCCAAACACAAGTAAAAGTTGTGCATGCTGTAATTTCTGCGTTTCAAAGAATCAGAATCTGGCAACCCAAAAAAACTGCTAAACCAATTCAAATATGTTTTTCTTTAAGAGGTATGGTACAATTCAGGGTTAGGTGCAAAAGTGGTCATTGTACGGGTGAAGTTTGGGCCTCCCATTTGTCCTCACTTCACCTGGTTTCTGATCAGTTGCACTTATTAATGTTAGGTGCCCCTCTCCCTCCCCTGACAGTGATCCCCTACTGCCAATCTCTTTCACGCAGTTTTATGATAAATGTTCAGGGTCCACTTATGAGTAAGAACATGTAGTACCCAGTTCTTTGTTTCTGTGACAGATCACTGAGCATGATAGACTCTAAATCCATCCAAGTTGCTGCGAAGTCCATAATTTTGTCCTTCTTTATGGCTGTGTAATATTCCTTTATGTATATGTACCACATTTTCTTATTCCAGTCTACTTGCAGTAGGCAGTACAGTTGGTTCCATGTTTTTGCTATTATGAATAGTGCTGCAATAAGCATGTATGAGCAGGCATCCTTTTTGTAGAATGATTTGAGTTCCTCTGGGTATACTCCCAGAAGGAGGATTGGTGGGTCATATAGAAGGTCAAATTTTAGATCCTTTAGAAATCTGTTTTCCACAGAGGTTGTGTTAGTTAACTCTCTCATCAACAGTGTAGAAGCAGTCCCTTTTCTCTGCATCCCCTCCAGCAACTGTTGTTGAGTTATTAATGATAACCACCCCGATTTGCATTTCTTTGATGATTAGTGAGGCTGAGCATTTTTTCATGTACCTATTGGCTGTTTATATGTCTTCTTTTGAGAAGTGCCTTGTCTTGCCCGCTTTTTAATAGGGCTATATTTTTTCTTTCAGCATGTTTGAGTTCCTTGTAGATAATGGATGCTAGGCCTTTGTCAGATATGCAGTTGGCAAATATTTTTTCCTATTCTATGGGCTGTCTCCCCACTTGCTTGATAATTTCTTTTGCTTTGCAGAAGTTTTTTGGTTTGATGGGGTCCCAATCTTATTTCTATGGGCTATTGAGATTTTGAACAAGAATACCAATTTCTGTAAGAGTGTCTCCTATGTTTTCTAAGAGTCTTATAGTTTGAGATTTTACATTTAGGTCCTTGCTCCATTTTGAATAGATTTTTGTGTATGTTGATAGGTAGGGGTCCTGTCTCAATCTTCTGCATGTGGTCAGTCAGTTTTCCCAGCATGATTTACTGAATAAGTTCTCCTCTCTCAGTGGTAGTTGTTGGAGACTTTGATGAAGATGAATTGGTTGAGAAATTGAGGTTTTGCTTCCGGAATCTCTATCCTGTCCCATTGGTCTATATGCCTCCACTTGTACTAACACCAGGCTGTTTTGATTATTGTAGCCTTATGATGAAGTTTAAAGTTTGGAAGTGTGATACCTCCCACTTTGTTTCTTTTGCTGAGGATTGTTTTCTCTATTCATGGTTGTTTATGTTTCCATATGAATTTCTGTATTGTCATTTCCAGGTCTGAGAAGAATGATGTTAGTAATTCAGTGGGTATTGTGTTGAGTCTGTAGATTGCTTTGGGTAGGATGGATATCTAAACCACATTGATTCTTCCAATCCAGAAGCATGGAATATTTTTCCATTTGTTTGTCTTTAATTTCTTTGAGCAGTGTTTTGTAGTTGTTGTTGTAAAAGTCTTTCACTTCTCTGATTAGGAAGATGACAACGTATTTCAGTTATTTTATGGCTGCTGTGAATGGAATTGTGCTTTGTATTTGGTTCTCTGTTGTTTGTTGTTGGTGTATTTAAAAAATGTCACGTTTTTGCACACTGATTTTGTACCCTGGGACTTTGCCAAAGTCCTTTATCAGTGCAAAAAGGTTTATGATCGTTTCTCTTGAGTTTTCAAAGTATAGAGTCATATCATCAGAAAAGAGAGTTCACTTAACATCCTCTTTTTCTATTTAGATACCCCTGATTTCCTTCTCTAGTCTGATTGCTCTGGCTAGGACTTCCAGCACTATGTTGAACAGGAGGGGTGAGAGTGGGCAGCCTTGTCTTGTTACAGTTTTCAGGAGAAATGCTTCCAATTTCTGTCCATTTAGCAATATGTTGGCTGTGGGTTTATTGTAGATGGCTCTTACTATTTTGAATAAGTTTCCTCAATGCCTAGGTATTCGAGGGTTTTTATCAAGAAAGGATGCTGGATTTTGTCTAAAGCTTTTTCTGCATCTAATGATATAATCATGTGGTTCTTATTTTTACATCTATTGATATACTGAATTACATTTATGGTCTTGCATTCCAGGGATGAAGCCTACTTGGTCATGGTGGATGGGTTTTTAGATATGTTCTTGGATCCAATTTGCTAGAATCTTGTTGAGAATTTTTGCAACAATGTTCCTCAAGGATATTGATTGTAGTTCTTTTTCTTTGTTGGATCTTTATCTGGTTTGTGTATCAGTGCGATGTTAGCTTCATAAAATGATCTGGGGAGAGCTCTGTCTTTTTTGATTGCCTGGGATACTTTCAGTATGATTAACATCAGCTCTTTGTTTGATTTATAGAATTCTACTGGAAAACTGTCTGGTCCAGGGCATTTTTTTTTTTTTTTTTGTAGGTAGTTTTCTCATGATGGAGTCAATTTCCTGGGTTCTTATTGGTTTATTTAGTGTATCAATTTCTTCCTGTTTCAACCTTAGGAGGTTGTGTGATGTCAGAAAGTCCTCCATTTCATTTATTGAGTTTGTTTCCATACTGGTGTGCATAGTTATCTCTGATAATCTTCTTCATTTCTTTGAGGATGGTTGTAACTTAATCTTTTGCATTTCTGATTGTGTTTGTTTGGGCTTGTTCTCTCTTTTTCTTGATCAAGCTGGCTAGGGATCTACCATCTTGTTTATCCTTTCTAAGAACAAGCTTTTTGTTTCATTGATCTTGACCATGATATTTCTGTCCTCTATATCCCATATTTGGGCTTTTACTTTGGTGGGCTCTTCTGCTGAAGTTAGGGTTTTGGTGCTCTTGCCTTTCAACTCCCTTAGGTGTTTTTTAGACTGCTGACTCATGATCTTTCTATTTTCTTGATGTGTGTGCATAGAGTTATAAATTCCTCTCTTAGTACTGATTTCATAGCATCCCAGAGGTTTGGGTAGGATGTGTCTTTGTTTTCATTTGTTTCCAAAAATTTTTTAATTTCTGTTTTGATTTCTGTGTTGGCCCAGGAGTTGTTCAGCATCATGCTGTTAAGTGTCCATTTCTTTGTGTGTTTTAGGGGATCTTGTTGGTGTTGATATTTATTTTTATTCTGCTGTGTTCTGAGAAGGTCCATGACAGTATTTTGATCTTGTAAAATTTATTTATGCTTGATTTAGGGATGAGAATGCAGTCAATCTTGGAGTATGTTCCATGTGATGATGAGTAGAATGTATATTCCTTGGCTGTTGGATGGAGTGATCTGTAGTTATCTATTAAGTCCATTTGGTCAAGCATCAGGTTGAGGTTCCAGATCTCATTATTGATGTTTTTTTTTTCTCAATGATCTATCTAGGGCTGTTAGTGGAGTGTTAACTCTCCAGTTATGATAGTGTTAGAGTCAATATCCTTTTTTGGTTTGCTTAGAAGTTGCTTTATAAATTGTGGTGCTCCTGAGTTGGGTGCATATATGTTTAGGATGGATATTTCTTCTTGATGGATTGAGCCTTTTATCATCATATAGAATCCTTCTGTATCTTTTTTAATTTTTGACAGCTGGAAGGATGTTTTGTCTGACATTAAAATCAAGATCAAGACTCCTGCCTTTTTTTTTCCATTCTCCTGAAAGTTTGTTCTCCATCCTCTAACTTTAAGTCTTAAATATAGATGTCCTTCATCATGTTTCCTGGAGGCAGCATATTGTTGGGTCATGCTCTTTTATCCAATTTGTCATTCTATGTCTTTTCAGTGCTCCATTCACATTCAGGCTGATTATTGAAATGTGAGAATTTGTCCCTGTCATAAGGCTCTTAAAAGATGTTTTGTTAGGCTTTTAGCTTTTGTGTTCATATATGTGTGTGCTTTCATTCTTGTGGGTATACTGTGTGCTCTGTTGCTTCTGTGTTTGTTTGTGATCTTGTGAAGTCTATGTTTTTTCTTTTGATTCTTTTTTCTTCTGTGCGCAGCACCTTTTTAAGCATCTCCTGTAGAGCTGGTCTGGAAGCAGCATATTCTCTTAGGGATTGCATGTCTGGGAAGTATTTTAATTCTCCATCACTGATGAAGCTTAACTTGGCTGGTTAGGAAATTCTTAGTTGAAATTGTTTACCTTTGAGAACATTGAAGATTAGGATCCAATCCCTTCTGTCCTGTAGTGTTTCTGCAGATAAGTCTGCAGCAATTCTGATTGGTCTCCCCTGGTAGGTAGCTTGACCTTTTTCCCTTGCTTCCTCTAGGATTTTTTATTTTACACCTACTTGCTATAGGTGAATTACTATGTATCTAGGGGTTGGTCTTCTTATAAGATGTCTTGCAGGAATTCTCTGAATCTCTCGTGCTTGTTTATTCATCTCTTTGACCAGATAAGGAAAGTTTTCTTGAATTACCTCATGAAATGTTTGTTCCATGTTGTTTTCCATTTCTTTTTCTACTTCAGTTATACCAATCCTATGTAGGTTTGGCTTCTTGATAAAATTACATATCTCTTGAAGAATTTATTCTTTCTTCTGAAGTTTGTTTTCTGTATTTTAAATAGATTGTGTTAATTTCATATTTTGGTCTTCCAATTCTGAGATTCTTTCTTCTTCTTGGTCAATTCTGCCACCTGTGCTTGTCAGTTTGTTATTTATTTTTTGGATGGAGCTCTTTATTTCCATTATTTCTAAATATGTTTTCTTGAGTCTATCCAACTCCATTGCAATTTCATTTAGTTTTAGTCTTTTCATTCTTTGATTTTTATTCATTCTATGCAACAATTCTCTTATCTCTGTAAGTACCTTCTCTACAGTCATTCTCAGAGACAGGCATTATTTGCGCTTCAGTAGCTGTTCTTTCAGGAACTGTCTCTGTGTTGGGGTTCTGAAGGTTATCAGTGAGTTTTTGTGGATTTTTCTTCATTAGTAGCAATTCTCAACTCTTTCTCTTTAATTATATTGCTTAGTGGGAAATGGAAAAGTAAACACTTCTGGTATTTGCTGCATCTCTGTCTTTCCCTGAATCAAGCCTCTGGGTTTGTTCAATTATGAAATTAGACTGGGAATGGGGCATTGTGCTATCTCTTTACAATTTTGAGCATTTACTAATGTGTGGGGAAAGGCCATAAGGATTCAAAACATACTGATGAGTCATACTGGTTGTTACCTGGTGAATGGGTCAACTGGGACTCACTCTGTCTCCACATAATATGCTCTTTCAGTGGATATGTTTGTGTAGCCCTTGAGTCTAAGATAGAGTATAAGAGAAAGAAGAAGAGGAAAAAAAGGGCAGAAGAAAAAAGAGAATAAGAAGGAAAAAAACAGAGAAAGAATAAAGAGAGGAAAAAAAGGAATAAAGAAAAGAAAAAACCAACCAACAAACAAACTAACAAGTGATATAAACAAAAAAAAGGGGGGAGAGAAAAAGAGAGCAAGAGAAAACAAACAAAACAAAAAACCTGCTGGTAGAGATTTCTCAGCTTTAGTATATCTCTTTGGCAGGGATCGCCCTCTTATGGCAGGTTCTGTGACTGCAGGTCTTTTGCTGCAGATTCCCTCTTAGCTGTTGAAATTTGAGATGTTAGAATCTTCATCTCCACTGTCTGCAACTGATAGTGGGCATATGCCCGGGGGTAACTTGACTCAATATCTCCCAGGCTGTCTCCCCCTCTTTTCCTCTCCTAGCATGATCACTGCTCCCATGGCACCAGTTTGCAGTGGGGGAATGGGGCCTCCAGCTTCTACACTGCCTTCCTGATCTCTTTCACTTTGTTGCTAAGGGTGGGGTATGGAGGAGTCAGCTAGGCACTCACCAGCCTCCATCTCGGTCACATTCACTGAATGCACCTATCACCCAGCAGCTGGCTCAAGGTGTGGATCATCCACATCCACCATTACCCACCAGGGATTGTACACTGGGAGTGATCATCTCTGGGTCTGTGGAGAGCAGCCCTAAAGTAATGCAGAGATCACCCCCTGGTCTTAAGATGTAGGTCTGCTGTTCCATGGAGGTCGCCCTGGAGTACTTTCTCTGCCCAGGCTTTAGACTGGTTGCTCAGTTCTTCTACAAACTGTTGTCCCTGCTGCACACAGGGTTGGGAAGGATAGCTCCCTCCCCAGCAAATACCCCAATCTCTGGAACTCAAGTTCTGGTGGTAGGGTCCTGCAGCCTAACCTGGCACTGGAGGCAGTGGCAGCGAGTCCAAGTTTGGAGTGGCCACTCCTTGCTGCTTCTTTGGCTGTCTCACTGTACTCCCTTCAAGGCACTCACTGTCAGTATTCAGCCTGGTACTGCAGTGGTGGGGCAGAGCCTAACAATGGCAGTTTCTCTGGCAGCTTCTTCCCGGGAAGGACTTTGTTGATTTTAGAAAATGGCACTCAGCCTCTGTGCCCTGGGAAGCAATAGGGTCCAAGCAGATTGACTGTGGCACCAGCTGCTTCACCAGGAGAGCCCTGGCCATTTTCTCCCAAGTCCCCACTCATCAGCCACTCACACTCCCACTTACACATGGACACACACGCAAATTCATCCATACACTCACTCACTCACACAGGGATTTGTGCAGTCTGACTTGCTCCCCTTCCATCTTCCTGGAGCGCCCCCTGCAATTCAAATCTTTACTCAGACTCTTAAGAAAATGGGAGAGAAAAAAACTTGCATTTTTAATGCACAGTAAAGGTTCTTCTCTCTCCCCATGCTGTCTCCCTTCCTCAACCCACAGTAAACTTCAGAAAAAGTATCTCTCTGTCAGTGACTCCTAAGATCTCTTATCCAGCTTTAAACATTGCCCAAACTCTCCCTCCTAATATTGAGGCTGAAGGACTCTTGTTTTTTGTTTTGTGTTTTTTTTTCCCCAGAATTTTCCACTTATCACAGAGGCTCAGAAACCTTTTGTGACCTTCCCTCCCATCACACTGCCCTTCTTTTTCCTCCTCCCTTCACTCGCCAACCTCCCAACAAGAGAAGCCATTGCTAGAGAGCTGCTTCTGAAACCAGTGCAATTTTCCAACAAGCTGGACACCCACTGAACAGAAGCTTAAGAAATGTACATGTGTACAATGAAACGCACCTGCTGCCTATGACAAATCCAGCTCCCTAATTCCTGTTTTTCCGCATGGTTACAGAGAGATGCTAGAGCCCTCATTTGTTTACCTGCTGCCTGTTGACCAGCTCCTCTTCTTGCCCCTTCTGTTTTTCTTCCCTTCACTTTAGTGGGGGTAGAGAGAAAGATTTGAGGTTTGGCTCCCATCTCTGCAACCATAAGTAATAAAGACTTCTTCCCTGGTGATACTCATTGTCTCAGTGATTGGCTTTTCTGTGGGACCCTAGACTGAACCCCTGGCAATCAGTAACGTTTCTTGTAGCAAAGAGAACCGGTGAATCCATACTGCCCAACCTGTTCTCACTCCATACAGAAGGTAGCTTGTGAAGCCCTTGCTTTTTGCAAAAGAAACTCTAATGGAGACCTTAAGTGAATAGATTGTTCCATCTGCTTGCCCATGTCTCCAGTGCAGAAGAGTTTTCATTGTTTTCATAGTGTTTCTCATCTGGCTTATTAGAGATGCACTATTTTTGACCCCTGGAGGCATCCTTAAAACAACCTCTTCCACACAATACTGACCAAGGACTGCTATGTTGTCCTTAGCTAAGTCGTACTCCCTGCTGAGCTGGGAAGAAATCGTCAAGAAATCAGATAAATATGCTTCTTCTTTTTCCTTCTCTTCTCATCTGAACTTTAGAACCAAAAAACCCCACATCAGTATGCCCTGTCTTGTCTGGTTTACCAAGGCTTGACCTCAGAATTGGAAAATAAGAGTTTTGGCCCCAGCCCCACCAATCACAAATGAAGTAACACTGACATGTCAATTCCTTTCTCTGGGTCTCAGTTTTCAGGTGTTGTACTAGTTAGAGGGTTTCTTAGCAAAAAAAGAGAGGAATTTAAGCATTATTTTTAATTTTTATTTATTTATTGAGATTGATCATATGACTGATCACCTTGGATTAAAAAATGAATCCAGGCCAGGTACAGTGGCTCAAGACTATAATCCCAGCAATTTGGGAGGCCAAGGCAAGAGGATTAACTGAATCCAGGGTTTCAAGACTAGCCTGGACAACTTGGTGAGACTTTGTCTCTACAGTAAATCAGAAAAATTAGCCAGGCATGGTGGCATGTGCCTGTAGTTTCAACTACTTGGAAGACTGAAGTGGATGGATCACCTGAGCCCAGCAGATAGAGGCTGCAGTGGCCATGAGCAACATGCCACTGCACTCCAACCTGGGCAACAGAGAGAGACTTTGACTCAAAAAAAAAAAAATGAATTCAATGACTAAAAAGATCTGAAAAACATCAAGCTAGATGACATCATCAAGGTCCTTCTATCTCTACAAGTCCAATAGTCTATGATTTTCTCCACTTGCTTTCCTTTATGGAAGAAGTCTGCTATGAGCATTTTTTTCATTTTTGAAATCATTTAGAGAATGGCAAGTAGTTAAAATTAAATTTCCTTACACTAATTGGGAGATGACTTCAAGGAAAACCACTGCCCTCAATTGTGGACTAGATAATGAATGTCATCTCCTCTCTGGAAGTACTTATCTCCTTGCTCAACAGCTCAAGGGGTGGCAACTTGGTCCTCTGGGCTCCAACAAAACAACTGGCACCACTCAGATGGCCAATGGCCTGCACCATGGCCATAAAATAATCACAAGAGAATAAAACTCCATAGTCACCAGTAAATCAGGGATGGGCAGACACTAAAGGAAGAAGCTGGGGAACAGGAAGAGACATGGTCCTCACCAACTGATGCTAAAAGAGAATTAGAGACAAGCAATCAACCCATAATACCTTCTCCCTCCAACCC
Source organism: Carlito syrichta (assembly GCF_000164805.1). Lineage (NCBI taxonomy): Eukaryota > Metazoa > Chordata > Mammalia > Primates > Tarsiidae > Carlito > Carlito syrichta. Next base: position 164,957 of record NW_007187547.1, read on the forward strand.
TCTACCCGCCATCGGTCCCAGCTCCTCCTGCTTTCCTCAGCTGAACCCTTTTGTGACCCACCAGTGACCTATAATTCGGGGAATGTTTGGAGTTTGGAGTGATGAAATTACAAAAGCAAAGAGAGATAAGCATCCTGAAGATCCAAACATCAAGCAATTTTGATAACTAGCTCCTCCTTTAAGACTATGCATAAGAAGTGTTTTAAATAGTTTTGAGTTTAAAATAATATGAACTATATCCAAAAATTTACTTAAAATGGGTAAAAATATAAATATAAGAACTAAAATTATAAAAACTCTCAGAAGAAAACATAGAGCAAAAGCTTCATGACATTGGATGTGGCAATGATTTATTGGATATGACACAAAAAACACAGGCAACAAAAGTAAAATACATAAAACTGAACTTCATAAAAACTAAAAACTTTTGTGCATCATAGGATACTATTACCAGAGTGTATAGCTAAGCCAAGGAGTGGAAGAAAATGTTTGCAACTCATAAATATGATAAGGGATTAATATACATAATATATAAAGAACTCTTGAAACTCAACAACAGAAAAACAAAGAGCCCATTTTAAAAATTATCAATGAACTTGAATTTACAGTTTCCCAAAGATACACAAATAGTCAATAAGCACATGGAAAGATGCTCAACATTATTACTCACATGAGAAATGCAAATTTTTAAAGAATGAGACAATACCCTAAACCCACTAGGGTGGCTATTACCCAAATAAATAAATAACATGTGTTGGGAACAATGAGGAGTTATTACAACCTCGTGTATTAATAGTGGGAATTTGAACTGGTGCATTCACTGTGGAAAATAGTATGACAGTATCTCAAAATATTGAAGATATAATTACCATATAATCTAGCAAGACTACTTCTAGGTGTAAACTCATAGGATTGAAAAGTAGAGACACAGACATATTTGAACACCAACGTTCATAGCAGCATTGCTCACAATAGGCAAAAGGTGAAGTGATCCAGGCATAAACAAAATATGGTATATACAATTCTTCACCCTTAGAAAGGGATAAGTTTCTGATGTGTGCTACAATGTAGATGAACCTTGAAAATATTATACTAAGTGAAATAAAACAGACACAAAGGGGAAAATGTTGTATGGTTCCACTTATATGAGGTATCTAGAGAAGTCAAATTTATAGAGGTAGAAAGCAGAATGACTGTTGCCAGGAACTGGGGGAGGTGGGAATGGAGAGTTATTGTTCAATGGGTATAGAGTTTCAGTTTGAGATGATAAAAAGTTTTGGAGATAGATGGTGGTGATGGCTGCACAATAATGTAAATGTACTTAATGCCACCGAATTATATACTTAAAATGGTGAATCTTATGTTATGTGTATTTCACCACCATGAAAAAGCTGTAGAAATGAAAACTAATAATTAAACAGGAGAGACAGTGTTCACAGGTGAGGCAGCACAGGACGGGTCATAGAAGGGTGTCCCAGCCCAGGCCGAATGAAGCGGGCTTCCCCACAGGGGTGGAGCGAGTGGCAGTGGCGGCCTCAAGCAGGTGTCTGGGCTCCTGCAGGGCAACGCAGGCACCTGCATAGTGGAAGGGGTTGCTACAGCAGTGGAGGTTGGTTACATACTGGGTGATTGATCTAACAAGCAAGCATATTACAGATAATGGGCAGCAGGTTTCTCACTGCCACGGAAGAGAAGTATAAATATTAAAAAGGAAAAAACAAGAATGAACTCTGTGTTGTTAGACTGAATCTGGAGGCATCAGTGTGAACTCATGGTTTGTGGTAGTTAAGTAGTAGATGATAGACAATGATGAAGATGGATGACAGACAGACAGATAATACATACATACATAGGAATAGAGATGTAAATGTGAATATATGAAAGTGTGTATGTAATATATATGTATATATTTTAAAATCTTGTTCTGTTCACTGAGAACAGCAATATTCCCAAAACAAAGATAATGTCTGGTGTCCAGATCTAGTTTCTAAATATCATCTTCCAATAAAAGGAACCGGGGATCCTTAAAGAAGAATCTGATTCCAGAACCGAAACGAAAAAAGTACAAGATGAGCCTGGAACATCTTGTTGTTCCCAAAAGTAAGAAAATACTCAATGATGAGGACACGCCAAAGGACATAGCAGCCAGCTTGAAGGGGTGCCACTGGCCAAATCTGGGCAAATCAGAGCATCAAAAACATAATGATAGCAACAGATTATATCCATTAAATAAAATAAGAAAGCATGATCCATCTAATATAAATAAATAGAGCTGGAGAGAGAGAAGAACACGGTGATGAATGGGAAATTTATACAGTTCCAAAGTACATATCCATCAAATGCTTATTAATTATGAAGGAAAAGAGTCATGTGACTTGGAGAAGCCCTGCAGACACCACATTAATCAAGTGGTCAAAGTGAGTGTCCTCAGCTGTGAGACAAACTGAAATGCTAGGATGCAATGACAACACAGTATCACCTTGTGATATTCCTGCCAAAAAGTGATAACTTGGATCTCACCAGGAAGAAGTATCAAGAAAACCCAAACTGAGGGACATCATGCCTCTAATCTTCAAAACTGAAGGTCTAGAGGGGAGGGAGGAGAAAAAAAGTGAAGGAGTAGAAAAGATTGAGAAATCGGGCTCGGTGGCTCAGCCTGTAATCCCGCGCCTTTGGGTGGCTGAGGTGAGTGGATTGCCTGAGCCCGCGGGTTCAAGACCCACCTGGGCAGCAAGACCTCATCTCTACAATAAATCAAAAAAATCAGCCGAGCCTGTAATTCCGGCTACTCGGAAGGCTGAGGCGGAAGGATCGCCGGAGCCCAGCAGGTCGAGGCTGCGGTGGCCGGGAGCAGCCACTGCACTCCAGTCTGGGCGACAGAGTGAGACTCCAACTGAAAAAAAAAAAAAGAAAAGACTGAGGACTGTTACAGACTGGAAGAGACTAAGGAGATATGACAACTAAATGTAATGCATGACTGTGAACTAGATTCATTTGCTATAAAGGATAATACTAGGATGACTGGCAAAACTTGAGTGTGGTCTGAGGATTATGCAATGCCAATCACCGGGCAGCATGGTTGGCTCCGTGTTATTGCTGTTGTAAATAGTGCTGCAATAAACATGTGTGTGCAGTAGAGTGACTTAAGTTCCTCCAAGTATATTCCCAGAAGAGGGATTGATGGGTCATATGGAAGATCAATTTCTAGTTCTTTTAAGAATCGCCATACTGTTTTCCATAGAGGTTGAACTAGTTTGCCTTTGTCAGATATGCAGTTGGCAAATATTTTTTCCCATTCTGTGGACTGTCTCCCCACTCTCTTGATGGTTTCTTTTGCTTTGCAAAAGTTTTTCAGTTTGATCAGGTTCCACTTGTCAATCTTATCTCTATGGCATGGGCTTTTGGAGTTTTGAACAGGAATTGGTTGCCTATTCCAATTTCTGTAAGGATATGTCCTGCGCTTTCTAAGATTCTTAAAGTTTGAGGTTTTACGTTTAGGTCTTTGATCAATTTGGAGTTGATTTTTGTGAATGGTGATAGGTAGGGGTCCTGTTTCATTCTTCTGCATGTGGTCAGTTTTCCCAGCACAGTGTACTGAATAGGTTCTCCTCTCCCCAGCGATTGTTGTTGGAGGCTTTGTGATGAGTTGGTTAAGAAATTGAGGTTTTATAAATAGTCCTTAAAACTGTTCACTCCTTTAACGAGACCTTATATTCTCCACCATTTTAGCATGAAACTGTTCCTCTTCTCCATTGTAAGTCTAAGTTTCTGACACTCTTATTAGATATTTTTAGTCCTCTTGAGCTATCTTCCTATTCCTATAACTTCTCTTCCATATTTGTGCTCCACTTTGGTTCATTTACTTGGTTTTATTTCCACTTAATTTGTTCTCTCTTCAACTATCTCTAGTCTACCATTTCATAAGTTCTTTTATTTATTTTTTTATTTCAATGACTGCATTTTTTTATATCTTGAATTTCTATTTGGTTCTTCCTCAAATTCACCTTTCTTTTTCTATCATTTCTTATTCTTACCTAATGTTTCTATCTCTTTCCTTGTCCTTTTGAGTATTGTGAATGTTCTTATTTTAAAACCTTTCTTGGTCATTTTATTATCTACAGTTACACATAAATTTTTCCATTTCTTGAATCTATGACTTACACAGGATTCATTTGTAATTTTTTCGAAATACCATTTTGGGTAGGAGGTGTCTTTCATCATAGAAGCCTATCCTCTCCAGACCCAGATTCCTTCCCAAGATAATAGTTTCTCCCCATATGCACCTAACCCTGTGGATTATCCACTGCCTGGACACCTGCCCTGCACTCCTAGAGAGATCCTGATGATCTCTGTCATCAATAGACACTATACAGAACACATCTGGGATTACCATGACCTTTGGTCAACACAATCAATGCTCCCAGCTGCCCTTCTCTGAATCTTCAGAACAGTGTCTCACAGCCAATCCACAGCTCCATTTCTCCCTGGCTATGAGAGAACATTTATACCTTCTCCTGAACCTCTTCCTCAGTGATGAGTTTTGCCCGCATGCCTGCTTGGACTTCCTTTCTTGCTTGAAAATGTGCCTAGCAAGGTAGGAGAGCTAGAGTCAGATGTGGCCCATCCCCTCCTGCCCATGCCTCTGCAGCAAGCACTCCCCTACCCCCCACCTCCCACATGAGGCATGAAGCTCATTGCTGCAGTTGTCTGGCCACAGTCGTCCATCTGAATCATGCTCTCCATCCTGTGCACTGGACCAGATCACTCTCATTTTCCTCTCTTGGCTCCAACTCACTTGAAGTTAAAAGCTTAGTGTCACAGGCTTTAGGCTAAGCACGTTATATACTTCATCTCAGTCAATGTTTACAGTCCTCGAAGGTAGATATTATTATACCTATTTTGCAGATAAGGAAAATAAGACTCAGAGAGGTGAAGTTACTTGGAGGGGTCCCACAGCCCAAAAATGTGAAGCCAGGAATTCAACCTAGGCAAGTGACTGAGACCTTCACTGCTGTCTCTGCCCATGTGGCGGTTTTCTTTAGAACCTAAGCCAGACACATCTCCTTCTCTAAAAACCAGGAAGTACATCTCAAGCTTTCCTTTAAGTGACTCTGCTGAGTACTTCAGGAACTGACTCCTCAAATTTCTATCAGCCACCGGGAATATGCAATTTTTATTAAATTAGCAAATGGCCAAAAAAAAAACACACACACATTAAAGTGGTTCGTAATGGGCCTTCAGCTTTCCCTAATGAAGTTTCATGTGTCCTTTCCTCAAGAAGTTTGTGTCAGGGGAAGAGGTAGTCAGATTCACTCACATTTTTCCCAGGAAGAGCCACTTAATACAATAAAATCTCAGACCTGTCAAAGAGTTCCTCTGAGCACTGCTTCCTGGAAGGATGTTTTTTCTAAGTTCTATTTACGTTAAAATAACCTCTACCCCAACTCTCAAGGCCACCTCCTATTGCAGTTGACCAGGGAGATAGAGATACAGTCCTACAGAAAGAAATCAGAATGAATTTGGCTGATGCTAAATCTTCACCTTTACCCTTTCCCGCAGGGGAGAAAAACATGAAACTGCTTTTTCAATTCTGCCATTGCCAAGTCTGAACGTGTGCACTCTAGTCTCAGCCTCATGCATATTAACTAAGAATCCTGGAAGACACATCTCAGATCCTCTATGCCTACCACCTTCCTGGCATAAAGTTAAGCCTCCTTAAACTGAGTGCTATTAATTGGAGGCTAGAACCGTCTCACACATTTAAAAAAAAATAAGACCCTCATATTCACAAACACTTCTCACTCCTCCTCCTCATCCAATTTTCTAATTTCACTGCAGTTCTTACTTCTTTGACTTGAATGAAAGCAAATATTACTTTTTCAACTCTACCTCTGTCTTTGGTCCATGAATAAGATCAGGATGGGTCCATGTGTGACCAGAAGTCACCCATCAATGACCCGGCTTACTGGGGCCAGGTGGAATCACCCGCAGCTCCTTTTCAGATGTACTAGGTTCTCTCTTGCCTTCAGTCCTCACCATTGCTACCCCTCTGCCTAAAGCATGACATCCAGCCTTCTTCCTCCTCCCCCTCTTTTTTAAAATTTTAGCTCCAAGGGGTACACGTTCAGGTTCATGATATAGGAATATTGCATAATGGTGAGGTTTAGGCTTCTACTGAGCCAACCACCCAAATGGTGAGCATGGTACCTAACAGGGAGTTGTTCAAACCTTGTGCCCCTCCCTCTCTCACCACTTTGGGAGTCCCCGGTGTCTGTTGTTCTCATTCTTACACCCATATGTGCCCCGTGTTTAGCTCCGGCTTATAAATGAAAACATACAGTATTCAGTTTTCTGTTTCTATGTTGATTCATCCACTTTGCTGCAAAGGACATGATTTTCCCCAATTTTAATAGGTTTATAAGCTAATTCCTACTCACCCTGCGAAATTTAACTCAAGGTTCATATATTCCAGGAAGTCTTTCCAGAACCACCTCTCTGCTAGGTAAATTGTGTCCCCACAGCATCTGTGCTTCCCTCTCCGGTAGCACTTGACTTGGAAAAATGAGCATCCTCGGACTTCAGCAGGCATAGGGAGATGCCTCAGGTCCTTGGTGCCCTGGGAAGGTCTCTGACATGCTGCTCACAGCATTGGCACTATCCATAGGAGACCAAGTCAAGGGCACCACTGATAAGCCCACAACTTCTAGAATGGCTGCTTGGTTCTCAACAGATATAAATTCCCTACTATTAATGCTCTGATTGGAAAAGTGGCCTTAAGTAACCAAAACCATGCTCTGCGGGACAGTGATAAATGAGGTTTGCAAAGGATAGGAAGGAGGCGAGTCCTTCGTCCAAGCATAAAACTAGATCGTGGCACATTTGCTGCATGTCTTAAGCATGGACTGGATAACACAGTACCTTCTTAAATTGTCAAACGGCAATAAGAAGGTAGGTGTGGTTATGCCCTTTTACATGGGGAAACTGAGGGTCAGAGAGGTTAAGACCCCCATCCCTATCAGTCCGCTGGGGAGCTGAGTTCAAGCCCAGGACTGACTAAACTCTCAAGCACTCAGTGCATACTGACTGCCTCTGAGTATCCATTAGTCCAGAAGGTTCCACAACCTCTCTGGTCACCCCAGTGACTCTTTTGCAGACTCCTCTCTGTAGTTCCCCTTTTGGAATGTGTTTGTTATATTCTTTAAGATATTCAATTCCGGTAGAGAAAATCAGAAACACAAACAAGAAGAATAAATGAAACTAAGTATACAAGCAAATAGCTTATGAGATAGAATTAGGCTCCTGAAGTGGAATCCATTAGATGGGTTAAGCGTGTACAAATAAAGTAGTAACTTAGGGAGACGTGTTAGCATAGATAAAATGACTAGAGCATGCATATGCTGAACATAGAACAAGATAGGAAGACCAAAAGCTATCAAATATTAGTGACTCACCCAATATGCATGAGGCACGTGAGTTTCCAAATAGTCATAATATATTCAATATGCATGAGGCATTCGATATTCATGAGGTCTTAAATTAGCCATCCATCGCAGATACCCATTCCAGTCCCACAAGTCCTCTGCCAAGTGAAAACCAGAGCTGCTGGCAGGGTGATGGGTAAAGTTACAACAATGGCCAGGTGTGACTCTCCTAACACAAGATTTTAAACACCACACTGACTTGTATCAATCCACGATTGTTTTTGCCTCTTCTTGAGCTCAACGGGCCTAGATGGGGCCCCAACCCTTTTCTCTCAATGTTCCTGCTCCTGGCTCAGCCGGGCGGGATCAGAACAAGTTCAGAAGCCAGAGCAGAGCTGAGCCACAGTGGCTGTGAAATGACTGCTTGAACTCCAGGTGTGATCAATAATTGATTGCGAGGGTGATGGAAGGGCGATGTGCAGATTCGGATCTCTGTGCCCTTCATCAGGCCGTGCAGCCTCAGGCACCATGCCCAGTGCAACCTGTTCATAATTTTAACACATTTCACGTGCACAGTTTGTTTCACCTCTCAAATAAATTAATTATGGAGACTTTAAAGGATTTTCAGAGGGAATCTCATTACTAACTGCACATTCTGCCCTACCAATCAATAGTCTTTTCATTTTTACATAGCAAGTGGGAGAGAAAAAGGAGTATGAGGGGGGAAAAAAGTCTTCCATTTCTCATTTCATCATCTCCAGGCTCAGCCTTTAATGAGTGCTCTGAAACATTCTCAAACTCTCAATTCCCACTGTGTGACCTTGGACAGATTAATTGACCTCTCTAAGCATTATCTTTAAAATACCTTTTGCTAGCTTTGCTTTTCCCTCTACCTTGAATGCCCATCACTCTTCATGTCTGCATGAGAAACTCCTATTCATTCTACAAAATCCTACTGCATGCATAAAGGGAAGGAGTTTGACCTAGTGATAAGAAGACCAAGCTTTGGAGTCAGATAGTGCTGGGTTCAAATGCTACTCCAACACATATTAGCTATGGTGACTGTAGTCAAGTGACATAAACCTCAGTTTCCTCATCTGTAAAATGGTATCAGTATACATGGTTCACAGTAGCTATAAGGAATTAGTGATAGACTACATGGAAAGCCACTTAGCATGGGCAGGGTTGGGTGCATAATATGTGCTCAATATCCATTGGTCATTATTATGCATTTATTTATTTCACCACTATGTATGGAAAATCTACCATGTGATAGCACTGTGCTTAGGTAGAAACCTTCCATGACCCACTGGCACAATCTAAACCACCTCTCTTGACTCTGTTTTGAGCTCCTTCTAGTAACATGCATGTCATATTCCATTTTCTATTTGGTGGATCAGTAGACTGTCTCCTCACAGAGGGCAGGGATCAGTCTCATTTTGCTTTGCAGTCACAGAGCTTAACATGGTGTGTGGCCGGCCCACAGTAGACACTCAAATATTGGTTGAACTGTTGGCATTCAAAGCCCTGTTGGCATACAGACTGACACAAGATGCCGCGGGATCATGGAGAAGAAAGAGCATGTTGTGTCTCGGAGGGTCAAGTGAATGTGCCAGATAAGATGCCAGCTGAGCCAAATCTTGGAGGAGGAGTTGGAGCTAACCAAAATTCAAAAGGAGGACTGCATGGCTGGAGCGGTCCCTGGAGACACTGCCACAAATCCTGAGTCCTAGCTCTTAGTGACTGGGAGAGCAGAGCTACAGAACAGGGCTCCAGAGTGTGGGTTCTGAAAGTCACAGCACCCAGGGGGACTCCTGGCAGCAGACACTCCATGAGCCTCCAGACTTGAGATGGAGGTGGGAGCCATATCTCAGTGGACTTTGCTGCATGCTATGGAGCAATGAAGTTACAGGTGCTCCTTGACTTACAATGGAGTTCCATTTTCAATAAGCCTATTGTAAGTTGACAATGCACTGAATACACCTAACTTTTTGAACACCATGGCTTAGCCTAGTCTAACTACATGCTCAAAACACATTAGCCCACAGTTGGGCAAAAGCATTCCACACAAAGCCTGTTTTATAATAGGGTGATAAAGAACTCATGTAATTTTTTGAATACTGAACTAAAAGTGAAAAACAGAAAAGGATGCAGAGGTACTCTGAGTGTGCTTTCTACTGAATGTGTACCCCTTTCACATCATCATAAAGACAAAAAATTTTAAGTCAAGCTATTATGAGTGAGGGATCATCTGAATTTTGTGGAGAACAAAGGTGCTCTTGGAGGGTTCCAAGAAAAGAAACATGTTCAGACTTATATTCTAAGACAAAGCCATTGGGAAGCCAGTAGAATATGGCCTGGAAGGGAGGTGTTGAGCCTGAAAGTGACTGTAGGAATGGTAAGGGTGATCCCCCAGTAACTAGCACACTGCAGACGTGCAGTAAATATCCACTGAATGAACAAGGAAGACATAGCTAAGAACATGGAGATCACTTAGGAGACGTTGCTGAGAAACAATAGGAACCTGGACCACAGCTGTCCGAAAGAACTTTCTGTGATGATAGAAGTAGTCTGCGTCTGAGCTGTCCCATGTGGTAGCTGCTAGCCACATGTGGCTACTTGTTGGGAGCCGGCCACGGAGGCCCACTGAACGTTAGGGATCAGGGAGGGCCATTGACCCCGAGACCACTAGGATGTGTTCGGGAGCTTTTGACCCCATTACCTCTCCCTTTTCTTAGCAATAAAGCCTCCTGTTAGCTCAAGCATGAAAACTCTGAGACTGGGATGAACACAAACTAACATTAGAAACTCATTATTCCCCTTTCCCTTTGACTGCGGTTTAGACTTCCAGACAGGTCCTGGTTCAAGCCACGACCACATCAAAGAGCCCTAGTGCTGAGAGCCCAGCATGACCTTTGGACTGGGCCACATTATGCAAAACTGGTTTTAGTCATTTTGTTTAAGTTCCATTATGTGTGTTAGGATAAAGTATAGGAATAGATTGTTAATCATTAGGAAAGTTAGTCACAGGTAAAGTGTGTAGAATAAAATAAATATGTAGACTACCATTGATAAAATGGTATAATATTTTTAGAAATTGTATTAATACTTCTGAGGGACATTAGCCAAGCATAAGGAAAAGAAAGACAATTTTGGGTTTGTTCTTCCTCATGCTTGAAGACACATCTGGTGGGCAGGGGATGGCCCCATGCACCTGGCTTTGTGTTCACGTAGAAGACGTGAGTCTGACTGCAAAATTAGGGGATAAAAACCCTCTGTATTTCTCAATAAAGGGGCTTCTGCACTAGACGGAGTCCAGTCTCTTTCTTTCTTCCCCCTTCTCTTTCTCTTTATTTCTCCAGAATAATCACTGATGCCGCCACATCTTTCCAGGGACCCTCAAATCCTGCAGGGGCTGGCCCCCAGTAGCTACTGAGTTCTTAAAATGTAACTAGTGCCATTGAGAAGCTGAATTTAAGTTCAGTTGGTTTACATTTTAATACTCACATGCATCTATCATAGCACAGATTCACACTAAGACTGAGACAGCATAAATAGAGAGGAAGTGTCCCTTAGACCTCTTATTCTGAAATATTTAAATTGCCATCCAGTATTTAAGTCAACATTTTTGAATATGTTTTTATGATCGTATCATAATGCCAATTAGCATTTCTGATCCAAATAAAAGTGGGATATCCCAGGCAGTTAATGATAATAATAAATGATCATCCCCTGAATAATCACTGTATGTTGACAGCAGCAGTAGAGGGTGATGTCTGAGGACACAGTGTCTGGAGTCAGATGGCCCTGATGTACACAGACTCTCTGTAAAACAATAGTACCTACCTCATGAGATTGATTACAAGAATTAGATTAGTTGCTACTAAGAAACCTAAGTGTTTAATACATGTGAGCTGTTTTTGTATACTTGATGCACATAATCTCATTTAATCCTCTCAACAACTCTCCAAGGTAGATGTTATCTTTCCCACATTTCAGATGAAGAAATAAGCTTAATGAGGATAATTATAAATGAATTATTTGGTGTCACACTGATTGTAAGCACTAGAGCCAGGAATCACATCCAGGTTTTTCTAAATCCAAAGGCCTGAATCAAAACAAACTGATGACATATACTAAATTTTCTTCGTCATCTGGCAGTGCAGAACAGCAATGCATGAGAAAGGGGAAACAAATATGGTGAGCCCTTCAATTCCCCAGTTTATCCCTTGAGGAGAGTATACTAGCTACAGTGCAGGAAGGGTAAACACAGGAGAAGCCTAGAAGTCTTTCTGAGTCAAGGAGAGGAAGCTAGGAGACCAGGGAGGCCAAGGAAGCTAGGGTTTGCAAGACAATACCCGAGAGGAGAGATCTTCACAGAGAAATACAGACAAACATCCAACATCCTGACAGACAGAGAGAGAGTGATCTGAAGAGTGACCCAGGCATCCTATAAAATCTTTAGCTGAGTACTGATACATTTGAGGAAACTACCTGAGCCTGGAAAAAGAACCACTCAGAAGGAGCAGAGGGATCAATCACCACAGCTCAAAAAGAGCCAGGAACAGTTCAGGTTTCCACCACCTCATATTTCATGGGGCATCAGCTGGGGTAGTCAGAAGGATACCACCTCAACAGGAAGGCCTACAGTCTGCTCTAGTCTTGCCTAACAAAGCTTAAAAGGAATCTTTGAAAAGATCAAACTATGTCCACATACTGCATACTGGAACAAAGCTAAAAAAAAAAATCTTTATAGAAATTCAGAAATTACCCCACATCTTTATAATAAAAATAAAATAAAGAAATACAGAAATATCCAGAACCTAAAAAGGTAAAGTTTATGATGTCTGTCATTTAACCAAAAATCACTAAGCCACCGGCAGAGGCCGAAATCGGGACCTGACAAGATGACCGGGCTGCCTCACAGGATCATCAAGGAAATGAGTGTTTGCTGGCCAAAAACTGGTTCCCGGCATTAAAGCAGAACCAGATGAGAGCAAGTCCATTATTTTCATGTGGTCATTGCTGGCCCCCAGGATTCCCCCTTTGAGGGAGGGACTTTTAAACTTGAACCATCCCTTTCAGAAGAATACCCAATGGCAGCCCCTAAAGTACGTTTCATGACCAAAATCTGTCATCCTAATGTAGACAAGTTGGGAAGAATATGTTTAGATATTTTGAAAGATAAGTGGTCCCCTGCACTGCAGATCCGCACATCCTGCTCTCCATCCAGCCTTTGTGAAGCGTTCCTAACCCAGACAAACCACTAGCAAACGACGTTGCAGAGCAGCGGAAGACCAACGAGGCCCAAACCAGAGAAACAGCTGGAGCATGGACTAGGAGATACGCCATCAATAATATTTAAACCCATCTGATAATCAAGTGCACGTCACTTCTCCTGTTCTGCCAAGACGTCTTCCTTTTTTATTTGCCTTTAATGGACACAGTCTTAGAAACATTCAGAATAAAAGCCCAGACATCTTCAGTCCTTTGGTGATTAAATGCACATCAGCAAATCTCTGTCTTGTCCTAATTCGCTGTCATAAGCATGAGCAGAGGCTAGCAGTGTCATCTGGATTGTCACCAAGTGTGTAAAAGCAGCGGCCTCTGTGTTTGTTCTTTGCCCTATCATGGTTTAAGTATGAAGCACTGTGAATGAAGGTAATTGTCAGGGTTAGCTGCAGGAGAGTGGGTGCTTTTCTTTTTTATTTCTTTGAGGGGGAAGGTAGTTTTATTTTAATTTTATGGGCTCCTCCCCCCCTTTTTATGGTAATCTAATTGCATTGGTTGAAAGCATCTGATCAGTTCTTTAGAATATGCTCTTTAGCCAAATCTAACTTTATTTAGATGCTGTGGGTGGACAAACTTGATTGTTTGAACCAAAATGGGAACATTAAACCAACATCACAGCCCTCACTAATGACATTGTGACTTTGCTGTCAAGTGTAGATTCCCCCCTTCAAAAAGAGCTTGTGACCATTTTGTATGGCTTGTCTGGAGACTTCTGTACATCTTATGTTTTAGCAAAATATTTTTTATTATTCTTAAAAAAAAATTACTAGGCATGCATAAGCCCAGGAAGTTGAGACTGCAGTGAACTATAATCGTGCTACTGCACTCCAGCCTGGGCAACAGAGTGATACCCTGACTCAAAAAAAAAAAAAAAAAATAGGCGGTGCACTGTGGCTCATGCCTATAATTTCAGTACTTTGGGAAGCCAAGGCGGGAGGTTTGCTTGAGGCCAGGAGACTGGGCAATGTAGCAAGACCTCGTCTCTACAAACATTCAAAAAAATTAGTCAGGCATGGTGGCATGTGCCTGTTGTCCCAGCTACTTGGAAAACTGAGGCAGAAGGATCATCTAAGCCCAAGATGTCAAGGCTGCAGTGAGCTGTGATCATGTCACTATATTCCAGCCTGAGTGACAGAATGAGATCTCGACTCAAAAAAAAAAAAAAAATGGCTAGGCATGCAAAGACGCAGGAATACACAATCTGTAATGAAGAAAAAAATCAGTCCATGGGAACAGAACTAGAAATGACACAGATAATAGAATTAATTTTTAAAAGGTCATTAAAATCTTGAAAACACTCAGAAGGAAAAAAATGCATTATATACAAATATATATATATAATGATTAGAGCAGACTTCTCTTTGGAAACAATGCAAGTGAGAAGACATCAAGGGAACAACTCTGAAGTATTAAAAGAAAACAGTATTAACTTAAAAGTCTATACCCAGCAAAATATGCTTCAAAACACTGTTGTCTCCCAGTAAATTTCCATGTAGGTTTTCTAAACCAGTTAAACATACTTGTCATAACATTATCAGACTTCAAGTTAGGACCCACTGGCCTCTTTTAGGCACACATATTTGAAATTTTAGAAAAGTGGTCCACAAGTTCATCACATGGATCCCTACTGCAGAGACTTCCAATACGGTCTGAGGGCCTGACACTTTTGTCTTGGATTCTACATGGATGCTTAGGTAGCAGAACATGTGAAAAGACAGTAAACAAACAGAAAATCCCTGATTGACAAAATATGTTAATATCCTGTAAGCACAGGTTATACATATTAGAGGATCTATTTTCCATACAAATCTATCATATAATGATCAACCTTCAAGTAATAGTTAACAGCTATAATTTATTAAGCTCATACTATCATATTTTATGAATCTAACTTGGCATTTTTGTGTGATCCACCATTTTATGTACCTTTTAATATATGCTGCACTAAAAGAGAAAAAAACGCTGCTAATTAGACAATACGAGGCTTATTTATCATTCGCCATTTTATTTTAAAGGCCTTCTTAGATTCATCTAAATGCTCTTATTATGTATCATTCTCGGGCACAAAAAGCAATATATACACAAAGTAAATTGCATAAAGTATTATTTAAAATTCTTACAATCAGTGTTCAACTCTTCTACATACCTTTTTGACTCAAAAGGGTGTCTTCTAATCCCCCTCCATATACTATCACCCTCAGTACTATCAAATGCATTCATGATATAACATTTCTTGAAAGCATGCTGCACTCTCATCTCTGGACTTATTCTTCCAAACCTCTGACACCCATCCTGCAAGTTTTGGAACTGAAACTTCCTTTACCAAAAGGTAACAAGGTTACCTTGGAACAAGGAAGGTTTTCAAACGGAAACCAAGATGATATGTATGCATTCCTTGGAGGATTCTGGAATAAAAACCAACTCCACAGCTATATGAGCAATGACAACTACATCTCAACAGCCATTTGGCTGACATCTATCATAATATCCCACTGATCATGACACATATCCCAATTTGAGAGAAGTTAAATTTTTTTTAATGTTCTCAGAGGTAAGAACTAGAAATTGACCTTCCATATGACCTAGCAATCTGCCTATTGGGAATATACCCAGAACTCAAATCATTCTACAAAAAAGATACCTGCACATGCATGTTTGTTGCAGTTTTATTCACAATAGCAAAAACATGGAACCAACCATGCTGCCCATCGAAACTGGACTGGATTAAAAAAAAAAATTGGACCAGGCTCGGTGGCTCAGCCTGTAATCCCGCGCCTTTGGGAGGCTGAGGTGAATGGACTGCCTGAGCCCGCGGGTTCGAGACCCGCCTGGGCAGGCGAGACCTCATCTCTACAATAAATCAAAAAATTAACCGGGCGTGATAGCGCGCACCTGTAATTCCGGCTACTAGGAAGGCTGAGGCGGAAAGATCACCAGAGCTCAGCAGGTCGAGGCTGCAGTGGCCGGGAGCGGCCACTGTACTCCAGTCTGGGCAACAGAGTAAGACTCCAACTCAAAAAAATTTAAAAAAAAAATTGGTACATATACACAATGGAATATTATGCAGCCCCAAGAAAGGCAAACATATGGACTTCGCAAAAACTTGGATAGATTTAGAGTCTATCATACTCAGTGATCTATCACAGAAACAAGGAACAGAGCACCATATGTTCTCACTCATAAACGGACCTTGAACAATTATCATAATTCTATAAGAAAGGGATTGGCAGTAGTGGGAAACTGCCCGGGGGGGTAGGATTGGCAGTTGAGTGAAACTACCAGGGGAGGGAGGCGCACACCTCATCAACAAGGGTACCCGCATAATGAACATTTTATACCTAACCCTGAATTGTGTCCCACATCTCTAAAATAAAAAAATAAATAAATGTTCTCACAGCCAGTAAAACACAGCATGTGTCAAATACTTTCATTCACCTATTCCTCTTGTGATATGACAGGCACTAAGTTAGGCACCAAATTACAGCAAAAAATAAATTGTAGAATGTCCCTAAAGCCAAGAAACTACAGGTTCTTATAACCCCCACAACAACCCTGCAAAGTTGCCATAGGTATCCCCATTTTACTGGTGATTTTTTTTTTTACTATATTTTACCACAATCTTTATTGTACATCCAGTTCCAAATAAAATTTTGCTTCATAGGTTCCATAATTTAGTAGTAGAGCTTGGATAGCAAAGTAGGTATTCCTTACTTTTAAATATATAAGCAATCCAAAAAAAAAAAAAAAGCAACCATAATCTAGAACTGATCTGAACGGAGATTTGGCCATTTCTACGCAAAGGATTTCACCAATTCTTTCTTACCAGGAATTGAAAGTAAACATCAAAAGCCCACTGTATCATACCTATTGTATAAAAGTATGCTTCTGCTAGTTGTATTCAGTTCGTATTCAAGACTGTGGATATAGATGTTCTCAAACCACTTTATAGTCACCAAAGAACACTTTAAATGTTACTATAGATGGAAAATATATTCAATAGTGGCACTATAAGGTAGCAGTTAAGAACAGCCTCTACGGCTAGGTTACCTGGGTCAAAATCTTCTGCCAATTAACAGACAAGTGACCTTGGGCAAGTTATTTATCTTCTCCATACCCCAGTCATTTATCTTCTCCATCCCTTAGTTTCCTCTTCTGTAAAGAGGAGGTGATGACAATTGTATATCTCTCACAATCTATTCAGAGTATTAAATAAGTTAATGTGTACAAATCTTTCAGAACAATATATTCCATACAGTAAGCACCACATAAGCATTAGCCAAAGTTATTCTTATATCCAGATAATTGTTATATCTCAATTGGTGTTCTACCGGTATTAAAGTCAATATTTTGGTACCCAGAAAAAATGATTGAACAAATCAATAAATGAATGAATTGATGTTGCTTTCACAGGGGCATTTCTGGGTGAAGGAACAGCACATTATCCTTGAACCAATTGGACAGATACTCTGACTACCCAGGCATGCCTATCAGCAGATGACTTCTTAAACCACTGGATTTAAAGAGAAATCACTTCATCACTCACATAAAATCTAGTTCTGATTTTTAAATGTCTTATTTATAAAAAGCTCAAAGTCTGAGTCATTTAACCCTGAGTGAACATTTTAAACATTTTCTATAGTGCTTCAGAAGATTTCTTTTAAGTGTCATCAGAAGAATAATTTTCAATTAATACTGAACAAGTAGAATGAAACTGCTTAAGATCAATATCCATTTTCCCCCTTACTTTATAATTAATGGAGTGACTGCTTTGCTTTGGCAACTACAGCTTACTATGAGAAAAAAAAGTCAGCCTCCAGGGTTGGGGGTTGGAAGAAGCTGGTGAAATATACAGCACTACTTACATATTAAGTATTCTACAGTCTCTTCTCATTTTTCCTAAGGCTTTGTCTGAAAGCATCTGCCTCTGCTCCATTTTCACTCACTTTGCTGAGAACAATGATTTAAGCTTTATGAATTTGTTTTGCAGTGAATTGAGACATGAGCTTGTTGCAGCTTTTAGACATGTTTAAAGAAGAAACCTCCCTGGGCTGCTGTCAGGGACTTATGGGAAGCTGCTCTCCTTGGAACTGAATGGAGGAGCTGGCCAACCAAGGGGAAAGGGGAGGAAATGTTATAACTTGAGAGAGAGGGGAAGAATGCAAAATGAAACTTGGTACTGAAGCATCAGAGGCAGAGTCAGAAAACTTCAACCCCAACCTGGTACTTGGGCATGGTAGACAGTTGGTTTTACCTACTCAACCATACATCCCATCTTCATTTCCCTTGGAAGAGTTCTTTATCGCTCACTCTCTGCTTGTGGGATTCCCATGGGATTGATGACACTATCCCTAGAATGACCACACAATTTATCTTTAAAACTGGAACATTTCGAGAGTATACTTTTTAAAATTATAGTTATATGAATAAGTTTTGGCTATGTGTTTACTGACCAACAAATTGGTTTCATTAAATTCATGTGTCTATAAAATAGTTCTAATTGTTTTCAAAAAAGCATTAGGAAAAAAAAAAACTTTTTTCCAAAACAATAAAATAAAACATATGCATGACCATTACAGCAAAATGCAAGGTGAGGTTTTCTTTATATTGATTTTCTGAACATTTAAAATAACAAGCAGAATAATTGTTCTCCATACATCATCAGGTACTTCAATCAATTTCTTAACCACATCCTTTAGTACAATGTCAAAGGTGTTTTCTAAAAAATTAATGGTTTCATCATTTTAATGTTTTCATAGAGTTGCCTACATTTTATGAAATGCACCTGTGCATTCAAAATTGCATTTTAAGTTTAATAAATTTGAAATTGCTGAAAGTCTCAATTGACTCTTGTCTGTAGATTCAAACATTTCTAATTTCTGATTGTTGATAGACAGTAAGGAGAAAGGTATTTACTGCCATACTGAAGTTTTTTAATCCAACATTAGCTTAATTGTAAAAATTTTATAGTTTAGTAATTCAAATTGTGTGGGTAAAAAAATAATGTAATATTTAACAGAAAAACCTCAATTTGATTAGTAGAGTATCACAGTTCATTGGGATGCCATTGTTGTGAATTATGTGTACAATACAATCAACTTCAAGTAAGTTTTGCTTCAAAGGTTTTACAACTTAAAAGATTATTTTACCCCGACACCACGTTGTACCAAAATTGTATATGTATTATATTACTTTAAATAATTTTATCTTCAATGCTGAACTTTTCAACTTAATCGACAGCTACTTTCATGATAATTTCAAGTGGTTCACCTTCAAAAGAAAGAATTTTTAAATTTAGTTTGTTTCCAATAACTGGGTGAAAAATTCAAACTCTTATAGAAATTAACTAATTAAAGAAATTAACTTCTCTTTTTGAAGCATCTCAGGACCCAGATGTAAAGCTGGCACCCAGTAAAGTTATTTTCAATGGCATCAACACACTTACAGTCATCATATTGCTTTTTATATCACACAGGAAAAATTGGTATAAAAAGTGAGAAAATTAACTCAGAAGAGGAGTCACAATGAAGAGTCATGTTTTACAGAATGATATGCAAAAGCACCTGCTGCCACTGCACACATTAATTTGTCATCGTTAGCCAAAATCCTCTAAAAACAACTACAAACACTCGAAATAGATTCTGATGCTCCAGTAGATTTGTGCCTTCTTGTTTCCATGAAGTCAATACTAATGTCATGCCCCCACCTATGGATGATGTGTCAACAAATGACTTGTACAAGTTAATCTTTATTATCAACTTTCTTGAGAAATGGAAATCCATTTACTAAGTTTTTATTAAACAAGCACATTTTTAGTTAATTGCTGTTTAAATCATGTAAAAAAAATTGCAAAGTAAAAAATCACAACCAAACAATGAAATAAATAGTTGCAAATTTCACTACATGATAATTAACAAAATCCCTTCTATTATTCTCTATGCTATACATTCATTTCTTCCACGTACCTCACATACACCTGATCTCCAGTTTCCACATTTCCAGTGGATCCTGCCAGCTGAAGGACTGACAGTCCCACAAGTTACACAGGCCATGGCACAAGCCACAGAGCTCTCTTTCTGGTACACCATATGGCCAGCAGGGACAGCAGCATTAATTATTCATCCAACTACCATCCAAGACCAAAAGATGTAAATAGAAGATAAAAGAAATTAGCAAGACCAAGCTTCTCCTCCCTAAACATCCACCTTGCTGCCCTTGTGACTTTGTGCTGAAAAAGGGTCAAGACAAAGACAATCATCATGTCTGGGTGACTTTTAGATTTAATTATAGACCAATGTCAAAAGTCACTTCACTATATATGTTCTCTCATACAACTGAAGAAGTCCACAGCATAAGTTGAAAATGCAAGTAGAGGTCTACTGAACTCATTTCTAATTAGAAATTCCTCAGCATATGAATGAGTTCTGCTCCAAGAGTGCATTTTTAAGTCCAATTTGTTTCAAGTCCAGCAAAGTTAGCCTAGATACCCAATACAATCAGCTATAGAGTACTGTATGTATTCAACAGGCTATACTGACACCTAGTGCAGAGGAATAATACAAAAAACAACTCAAATGAGCATCATTAAAGTTCATAACTTGAAGGTTCATATGTAGGAAACATTGTATTTCAATGGCACTATTAATAAAATTTTATTAGAAATGAAGAAACTTAAATCACCTAGGAAAGACAACAGATACAAACTTGGGCTATCCGAAAAGCAAATACATATTCTAGCTTGTCCTATCAGAGCACTGCAATGCCCTGGACATGATGATTGGTTCCAAGTTGAATGCATCACTCTTGTTGAACCGATGAGAATCAGATTCATATCATTTAATGGGAATCTGGGATTTTTTGTTTTGTTTTTTTAGAAACTTTCTACCTACTAGGATTTCTACTAAGCTGGACAATTAGTAGCCATCTTGTCATCAAGTAGGAAGAGGTTGCCTGAGAATGAAACTGACTGATTATTGATTACATCAGTTGAACTCAAGGATTCAGCAGGGTCCAAAGTCCATAAAATTTGGTCCCTGCTTCCATGAAGTTCACTATATCTTAAGAAAGTAAGCCCAACCAGGAGGCCGTTCACAATTTGAGAAAGCCCATAATTCTGCCCTAAAAGTCTTTGAGAAAGTTGGCAATTTTGCACCAAAAGTCATTAGCCATTTTACAATAAAAATCACAACACAGGTGAGGTATTTAACAGCATGAGAGATCACCATGGGCTGCAGTGGTGGGCAAAGGCCTCACGGATGAGATAAAACTTAACCAGACTTTGAATGAGAAATAAGAGAAAAGGAGAGGAGAAAGCATCCTAAGCAGAGAATAGCCTGAGCAAGGTTTGAGGCAGGAATGAAAATAGCATTTGTTAAGCCGCTTTACTATCCACACAGTGCCTTTCTTTTTTAAAATGAAATTTTATTTTATTATAGAGATGTGGAATACAAATGAGGATTAACTACATAAGTAGGTCTACATGCAGGTGAAGTTTGGGCTTCTGACTGGCCCTCACTCCCCCCTGGTAATGGAACAGGGACCCTTTGTTTTGTCACATGCACCCCAGCCCTCCTCCCTCCCTCTCTCCCTCCCCTAGCAGTGCCCAGTGCTAATGTGATTAATATTCAGGGCCCACTTGCGAGTGAGAATATGCAGTATTCGGTTCTTTGTTTCTGTGATGGAGATCTCAGTATTATGGTCTCCAACTCCATCCGATTTGCTGCAGAGTCCATGATTTTGTTCTTCTTTATGGCTGCATAACAATCCATCATGTCTATGTACCACATTTTCTTTCTCTCGTTCCATGCTTTCATGTTTTTGCTATGGTGAATACTGTGGCAATAAACATGCATGTGTGGGTGTCTTTTTTGTAGAACGATTTCTGTTCCTTTGGGTATATTCCCAGGAAAGAGACTGCTGGATCATATGGAAGGTCAGTTTTCAGGTCTTTTAGGAATAGCCACACTGCTTTCCATAGAGGCTGCACTTGCTTGTACTCCCACCAAGAGTACAGAAGCATTCCCTTTTCTCTGCATCCATGCCAGCATCTATTGTTTCTTGACACATTAATGATAGCCATCCTTATCAGAGTTAGGTAGTATCTCATGGTAGTTTTGATTTGCATTTCTCTAATGATGAGTGAGGCTGAGCATTTTTTGATGTGTCTATTGGCTGCTTGTATGTTGTCTTTTGAGAAGTGTCTGTCCATATCCTTTGCCCACTTTTTAATGGGGCTGATTGTTTTTTCCTTTCATTTCATTTGAGTTCCTTGAGATGCTGGATGTTAGGCCTTTGTCAGATACATATTTACAAATATTTTTCCCATTCTGTAGGTTGTCTCCCCACTCTCTTGATGGTTTATTTTGTTGTGCAAAAGTTTTTCAGTTTGATGAGGTCCCACTTGATTATCTTAGCTTTTATGACATCCACTTTTGGGGACTTGGTCAAGAATTCATTGCCTACTCTGATGTGCATATAGATGTTCTCTACATTTTCTTCTAGGATTCTTATAGTTTGAGGTTTTACATTTAGGTCTTTGATCGATTTTAAGTTGATTTTTGTATGTGGTGATAGTTACATAGAGGTCCAGTTTCATTCCTCTGCATGTGGTCAGTCAGTTTTCCCAGTACCATTTGCTAATATGGTCTCCTTTTCCCAGTGATTGTTGTTGGTTGCTTTGTCAAAGATGAGTTGGATGAGAGATCAAGTTGTTGCTTCCAGAATCTCTGTCCTGTTCCATTGATCTATGTACCTACTCTTGTACAGATACCAGGTTGTTTTGGTTACTGGCCTGGAAATAAAATTCAATGTCTGGAACTGTGATTCCTCCTGCTTTGTTCCTTTTGCTGAGGATTGTTTTGGCTATTCATGCTCTTTTTTGTTTCCACATAAATTTCTGTATAGTAGTTTCCAGGTCTGATAAAAATGATTTTGGTAATTTAATGGGTATTGTATTTAATCTGTAGATTGCATTGAGTGGGATGGATAACGACAATGTTGATTCTTCCAATCCATGAGAATGGAATGCTTTCTCATTTGTTTGTGTCATCCTTGATTTCTTTGAACAACATTGTGTAGTTCTTATTGTAAAGGTTTTTCATTTATTTGGTTAGGTGGATGCCAAAGTATTTCAGTGTGTGTGTGCACGCAAGCACGTGTGTGTGTGTGTGTGTGTGTGTGTGTGTGTGTGTGTGTGTATCTATTGTGAATGGTAAGTGCTTTTTATTTGATTCTCTCCCTGCTTGCTGCTAGTGTATAGAAATGCACCTGTCTTTTGCTTGTTGATTTTGTTCTTTGAGACTTTACCAAAGTCGTTTGTGTGAGGAGGATATTTACAGACTCCCTAGGGTTTTCAAGAATCATATCGTTGGCAAAGAGGGATAGATTAACTTCCTCTTTCCTTATTTGGATACCCCTGATTTCCTTCTCTTGCCCGATTGCCTTGGCTAGGACTCCCAGCACTCTATTGAACAGGAGGGGTGAGAGGGGCATCCTTATCTCGTTCCTGTTCTTAGGGTGAATGCTTCCAACTTCTGCCCATTTAGCAAAATGTTGACTGTGTACTCAGTGCCATTCATAGTGTAACTATAACTCAAGACCTTTTTTTTTTTTGAGTTGGAGTCTCACTCTGTCGCCCAGACTGGAGTGCAGTGGCTGCTCCTGGCCACCACAGCCTCGACCTGCTGGGCTCCGGTGACCCTTCTGCCTCAGCCTTCCAAGTAGCCGGAATTACAGGCACGCGCTACCATGCCCGGCTAATTTTTTTTTTTTTGTAGAGATGAGGTCTTGCCAAGTTGCTCAGGTGGGTCTCAAACCTGCGGGCTCAGGCAATTCACTCACCTCAGCCTCCCAAGGCACAGGATTACAGGCTGAGCCACCGAGCCCGGCTTCAAGACCCATTTTAAAGGCTTTGACTATTTGAAAAGGTCAAAGAGATATCAGCTGGTCAAGAAATATCAAAAATTTGTCTAGCACCTATTGAGCTCAAGCAACTTTCCTGGGTGCCATGGAGGGAAAAAAAGAGAAAACCATGGTTTTTAAGGAATTTAAAGACAAGCACTCCATACAGAGAGGCATTCAGGCCAGACTTGCTTTATAACAACACTCTCACAATAACTAACCTGCTCCAGCAATAGGGACATTAATCTATTTGTGAGGCTCCACCATCATGACCCAATCACTTCTTATTAGGCCCCACTGTTGCATTGGAGATTAAGTTTCCAACATTTGAGGAGACATATTCAAACTATAGCAGTGTGATTCTGGCTTTAACTGCAGTTCTCCTCATTGAAGAACAAACTACTGAATCTTAGGAAAAGAAATGTCCTAGTCCTGACCTGTTTGTGTTTCTTCTAAATTCCACATTTACTGACATGTCAGGCTACCTCATATCACATTTTACTCGAAGGGAGTTCCCTGTTTCTCTGCCATTGTTCAAAGGCTTGACTGTCTAATTGCTAAGCTATAGCTATTATTACCTCCAATTTGCTACCTCACAGATCCATACAATGGTGGAAATGGAGAAGACTCATATTTCTCCAGTTATACTTGCCAAAATTTCCTGCTGCAGCAGCTTATTTTTCTCCTAGCCATGGGTCAAGGACTGGATCGATAATGGGTGTTAATGAAAAGAGAACGATTTCCAAACTGTTCTCAAAAGCTTTCCACCATTTTGAAGAGGAAAGAAATATCTATTATTACTTACTGGGTTGTACTATCAAATATTCCCCCATAATCTGGAAAGATCAGGGTTTTGTTTTTTAATAATCTATTGCCCACATATTAGCATGATAGTAATCAATAACAAATAATAAGAGCCAGTTAAATGGTAAAGACAGTAAATGTCATGGAAATCCACAAAAAGAATCTCACTACCAGGGCAGGCTTTCATTCATTTGCTCATTTATGCATTCAGTGTATATGTATTAGTAACCTACCACACACCAGGCACTGAGCTAGGCAAAGTAATGAGAAGAATAAACACGACTTCTGCCATCATGAAACTTTTGGCTTAGAAGCAGAGACATAGAGGCATTAGTCACACAGATACTGAGATAATTACAAAATGTGATAAGCACTCTGCAAAAAAAATGCAGAGAGCTATGAAAAAGAATAACTAGCATGGGGGTGAAATGTAATTTAGATTTGGAGGAAAAGTAAGATGTAATTAGGCTATAGGCAATAATAAAAATTTATCATGATCAGAGGAGTCTGAACAAAAAAAATAGGTTAATTGAATGTGGGGGCCCTTCAAGAGAGTCTCAGATAATTAAAGAAAATTGTGATGACTTCTAGGTACCAGCAGGGGGTGGCCCCTCACAGTTCAGGGGACTAGGGTGTTATGGGACGGAGCCACCCCAGAACATAGTGACTCGTCCTGCTCTTTTGACACAGGTTTGAGGCTCACTTCCAGTTCAGATTCACTCCCACCAGTGGGGGCACCCCAAAACTGTGAAGCTGGTAGATCTTGGTAGTAATTTCTGTAGTGGTCTTTAGTATACAAGTGGTCCTATTGGATGTGAGGGCAATCTGGCTACATCTGTCACCCCATTGATTGCCAGGGTTGATTTGGTTGATCTGGCTGGTTAGGCAGGTATCCCCTTCCTCCCTCACCGCTCTATGTGCGTCCCTCCCAAAGCTGTGTGTTCAAAGAGAGTGACCATCTCTGAGAGAAGAAATGTTCTTTGGTCAAGGGTATACAAGTAGCTGCACTCCCCTGCTGGAACCTCCAAACAAGCTCACAAGTGGTCCTATCTAGAGTCCTTGTTGACTAACACAGGAGTGAGTAACAATAAGGGAAGTCCTAGCTAGAGTAAGCCTTGTTTGGTCAGTCACTGAGTCATGATCTCCGTGTTCTTTAACCTGCTGTTGAGTACATGGGAGAGACGGTCAAGGTTGCATTTTCTCAGCCCAGCACCAGCAAAGTGTGAAACAGAAAGGGGACAGTGAATATACAGACTGTAATTCTAAAATTTGCTCTTGGTGGCCCTATCCACAATGCACAGTGTTTTATCACTGCAGGATTTCTTTGTGTCTTCATTATGCATTTGTTTATTGAGAATTTCCACACACAAAAAAAGAAGTGTTTTATGTAGTGTTTCCTAATCTTTTATGACTACTGTGATTGGTTGGAAAACTGGTTGGAAAACTGTTATCATGCTTCCAGTTTCCCTCACTGAAGGAAGGATATACGTGCCTATACTCATGAACTTGAGTGAAAGGGGCAGAAGTGATTTGTGTCACCTTCTATGGTTATGTCTGGGCAGAGCCTTAAGAGCCGGCTCATGGCTCCTTGTGTCTCTTTCCTCTGCCGCGGAAGTCATCGGTATTTCAGAAGCAGGCTGCGCCACATCCTGGGTCCTGGAGGGAAGATAACATAGAAGAAACCTGCAGTCATTCCATAACAAAACAGGTGTTATGAGCAAGAAATGGACATTTGTTACAAGTTCTGAAGTTCTATAGTCATCTGCCACCACACAACAACTAGCTAGCAGCCCTCAAATTACTGTGAATCCTCAGATCCCTGTGGGTCCTCAGACCCTTTCAGAGTATTGATGAAGTCAAAACTATTTTCATAACAATACTGAGTTGTTTGCCTTTTTTTGCCATGCCGACATTTACATTAATAGTGGAAAAGAATCCGGGCTTGGTGGCTCAGCCTGTAATCCCAGGGCTTTGGGAGGCCAAGGTGAGTGGATTGCCTGAGCCCGGGGGTTCAAGACCTGCCCGGGTCAGTTGGCGAAATCTCATCTCTACAATAAATCAAAAATCAGCCGGGCATGGTAGCGCGCACCTGTAGTTGTGGCTACTTGGAAGGCTGAGGTGGAAGGATCTCCAGAGCCCAATAGGTTGATGCTGAGGTGGCTGTGAGCGTGCCACTGCACTCCAGGCTAGGTGATGGAGTGAGACTCCAACTCAAAAAAAAAAAAATAGTGGAAAAGTAACAGTGGGTATCTTCGTTTTTGTTGCTTCAAAGAAATGCCTGATGTTGGGTGATTTGTAAAGAAAAGAAGTTTATTTGGCCCATTCACTGTGGGTCCAGGCTGTACAAGAAGCATGGCAATACCATCTGCTTCTGGTAAGGGCTTCAGGCAACTTCCACTCCTGGCAGAAAATAAAGGAGAGCTGGCATGTGCAGAGATCACATGATGAGAAAGGAAGAACGAGACCAAGGAGGGTGGTACCAGTCTGTCTTAAACAACCAGTTCTTGCAGGAACTAACATAATCAGAACTCATTCACCCCTCCTCCCCCCACCCAGGAAAGCTATTAATCTATTTGTGAGGCATCCACCTCCATGATCCAAACACCTCCCATTAGGCCCCCAACTTCAACGTTGGAGATCACATTTCAACATGGGGTTGGGAGGGTCAAATGTCCAAACTATAGCAGTGGGTAAAACTGCTGGCCTTATCACAAGCCACAATAATAACACTGAGCTGTCCTTAGCAGTCGTTATATTCTTCACTCCCACACAGTCATCATTTTTTTAAATGCACATTTTGCTTATCATTTCATGGAACAGAGAAAAAGGACTAATTTTTCAAAATCTCATCCTTGAGTACACTTCTTCTTAATATTGTTTGTGATGAACTATAAAGTAGGCATAAAACTCTTTCACTGCATACCAAAGTACTATGGTTTGTCATGAGGAAAAACACTTGTGATTGAGCTGCAAGCTGAATTAGTCACTTTTTCATTTTTTTAAAAAATCTTATTTGAAAGGATAACTGACAGAAAAATGATGGTTATCCAGACTTAATTATTTGGCAAACATTTTCTTGCCAATGATAAACCTCAGGTTTTCAAGTGAACGTTGTAATTTTGAAAAACACGTATCTGCCACTGTGAACTAGATAGCTCCTAATACTCTGAGATTTTTTTCTGATAAGATCAGTGTTAATATAAATGAATAGCCAGGCTCAGTGGCTCAGCCTGTAATCCCAGCATTTTGGGAGACTGAGGCAAGTGGATTGCCTGAGCCTACATATTTGAGACCAGCCCAGGCAACTTGGCAAAACCTCATCTCTACAATAAATAAAAATTATCAATAAATAAAAAATTAAAAATATATATATAAATGAATGTGTTTCTTTGATATTGTATAATGTGTCAACATTTGGATGACGTGCATAACTCTGAACCAGTGTTTCCCAAATGACCAAAGTATGACATCACAAAGTTATGCATGGGCGAAAGACATACTCCAAGTACAAGATAGATCAATGAATTTTAACTTCAGATTCCACATTGCAACTAACTTCATAAAAGCTACTACTTGTTGAGTTTTTGGTACAGCATCAAAATATCCACTTTTCTTTTTTTTTGAGTTGGAGTTTCACTCTGTTGCCCAGGATAGAGTGCAATGGTACGCTCACAACTACCACATCCTCAACCTGCTGGGTGGGCTCAGGTGATTCTTTCACCTGGGCCTTTCAAGTAACTGGAACTGCAGATGCACGCCAACATGCCCAGCTATTTTTTGTGATTTATTGTAGAGACCCACGTCTCATTATGTTGCCCAGGCTGGTCTCAAACCCCTGGATTTAGGCAATCCTCTCACCTCTGACTCCCAAAGTGCTGGAATTACAGGAGTGAGCCATCACGCCCCACCAACAATTATCTTTTTTTATTTTTTATTTTTTGAGTTGGAGTCTCACTCGTCGCCCAGACTGGAGTGTAGTGGCCGCTCTCGGCCACCGCAGCCTCAACCTGCTGGGCTCCGGCGATCCTTCCGCCTCAGCCTTCCAAGTAGCTGGAACTACAGGTGCACACTACCACGCCCAGCTAATTTTTTGTTTTATTGTAGAGATGAGGTCTCACCAAGTTGCTCAGGCAGGTCTCGAACCTGCGGGCTCAGGCAATCCACTCGTCTCAGCCTCCCAAGGCACGGGATTACAGGCTGAGCCACCAGGCCTGGCTTTAAAATGATATTTAAATATTCCTCCTTTTGCAACTACATATCTGTGAGAGGCTAAATTTTCTTCATAAATTTTAGGTGAAGCAACCTATCACAATAGATTGCAGAAGCAGATATGATAGTCCAGCTGTCTTTTATTAAGCTAGACATGAAAGATATTAGCAGAAATGTAAAACAATACTACTTTTCTCACACTTTCTGCATTGCCTAGAAATACTTTTTAGATTGAAAAATCTAGTTATTTTTCAACATCATTTAATATGTGATGTGTTTATCTATTTTAAAGAATAGCCGGGCTCGGCGGCTCGGCCTATAATCCCGCACCTTTGGGAGGCTGAAGAGAGTGGATTGCCTGAGTCCACAGGTTCGAGACCCGCCTGGGCAGTGAGACCTCATCTCCACAATAAATCAAAAAATCATGGGCGTGGTAGCGCATGCCTGTAATTCCAGCTACTGGGAAGGCTGAGGCGGAAGGATCGCCGGAGCCCAGCAGGTCGAGGCTGCAGTGGCCGGGAGCGGCCACTGCACTACAGTCTGGGCGACCGAGTGAGACTCCAACTCAAAAAAAAAGAATAAATTTTTGAAAGTATTTAAAATGTATTCATTTTGCTTTTTAATATGGTAAATGGCAGTAGACATAACCTACGCAAATAGAAAAACTCTTTGGCGTCTTTAATAACTTTAAGAGTATAAAAGAAGTCCTGAGAATGAATTTTTGAAAACTGTTGGTGTAGCCTACCCCAACAATACCAGTCAAGGTCTAGCGAGGAGACCGAGACTATGTAACTTTAACAGGGGAAGTTTAAGATAAACACTTTCAAAATACAAGAGGAGAGTAGCTCTAAAGACGTAAAGAGAACGCTCAAGAATACTCCAGGGCAAAGGAACAGTACCCCGGGAAGAACAAACTTGGAAGTGGGGACTCCACCCCAGGGTGGGGTTTAGACCTCATTGGAAAAGGTGTATTTGCAGCTAGCTGGAACCAGGAAGAGAATGTCCTTCCTCCTGCAGTGTTTCTCTAGCACCCTCTACTGACAAAGCTTAGTATCATGTTTGCTACAAAGGAAAAATGCTTAAGACTTCATTGCGGTACTGGTCCTGAGAGGTAATAAATGGATCATTCGCACACTGACAAAAAAACACACCACACAATCCTTTGTTAATATTACATTTACTAATTTTTCCAAAAACAGTGTTCGAGGGAGCACCGTTTAAGAAATGCTAATCTTGCTCTCAGTCCCCTAGCCTTCTTATATGCATTAATTATTGCTGAATTTCAAAATCTGTGTGTCAAAAACCACATCTGGAAAACACACTTCACTTAGTAAGGCTGCCAGGGGCCAAGAACTGGGTGTATATACGTGTGGGTTAAATTCTGCAGCAAGATTTTTTTTTTAGAGCAGGATACAAAAGAGATTGATGAATCATTAATAAGGGCAATTTAGCAAAATATATCAACAAGTTCTTGCATTTAGTGACAATGTTATGACTATTTTCCCATTAGCCCAGATCTCCAGTTATATGGGCTTTGAAAATGCTTAAATTACACATCACTTGAGCCAGTGTTTCCACAGCATAGAAATAAAAATCCTAGAGATACAACACTGGCTGTTTTTCATAGCTCAGAGAAAACTGCCAAGGTCTTTGTTGACCTTCAAGTACTAACTCAAACACAGCCTTCCCAGACTCCCTCCCTACCCCTCACCATGATCAGAATGGAACTCTCCTTCCTCTGGACCCTGACCTTTTTTGTGTTTACCTCTACTGGAGCACTTCCCCAAGCTAACTTGTTTTGTAGCTAGTGATGTCTGCGCTGTTCTCTCCCACTAGACTATGAGCTCCTCAAGGGCAGGAGCGTGTTTTGTTCATTCTTGCACCCCCACAGCCACGCACAGCCACTTGATGTCAGTTCCCATCCTTATTTGTTAACCCAGATTTTGTTCACATCAAGAGAAGGAGGAGGGGTAACTTGCAGTCTTGTGATTACGATTCCCTGCTTATAAAGAAACTTGGCCACAGACCGGCACCAAGCTGGTCTCTGCTGTGAGATATCTTCAAGGCATTTCAAAAACACAGATCTTCAGAGGATTCCATTGAGAATACAGAATTTTTTTGAGAATTCTGGAAGGCAGAATTCAAAACCCAGAAAAATCAATTGGGCATTACTTTATACGGTAATTGTGTCGCAGCTTTTCTAGATTTATTGCCTCTCATCTCCTGTCTCCCACCTCAAATCTTGGTGCCCTACCATTTAAGACAGGACTATTTGGCATAATCTTAGGATATTCTGTTAGTAGCATAGATGCTCCCTACCCCATTTCAAGCCTTCCAAAATAGACTCTATTGGTCAGAATAAACTAGATTATGAGGCAATAAGAAATAGCCCCCAAATATTAACGCCTTGATGCCATAATAGTTCATTTCTCATATTTGCCATGTCCACTGTGGGTTTAGGGCAGCTTTCCAGGGAAACTGAGGTCAATGTAGTAACTCAGCAAAGTAGATGACTCTCACCTCGTGGCTCTAACATCTCAAGACAAGGTTGAGGAGAAAGCATAGAGATTTCATGTCTGCATGCTCTATGCTTGGGTTCAGACGTGACACATATTGTATCAGCCACAGCCCTTTGACCAAAACTAGACACATACATCCCCATTTACTCTCAAGACAGCTGGGGAACATAGTCTTCCGTGGACACAGGAAGGGGAGAAAAAAATAGACATTGTCGAGCTCTGGTAATGTCCATTTCTAAGGGTTTCACAAGGATTTTATAAGTTAAAAATGTACAAATGCCCCCCCCATCAAACCTATCCCCCTTGTAATGAAACACCATGAGCCACTACATTCAACACAGATTGAAAGAGGCAGCTTGCTGCTTCCACCCAAGACGAACCTAAGAAGACTAAACGAGGACAGGTTCTCTCAGCATCCCCTGAAGCAAAAAACTTCCCTGCACGGAGCCAAAATGAGACATACGTATTCCCTACCTTTCTTATCTACAATTTTATTTATTTGGGGCTGATTTGTTTAACAGAGGTCTTTTAACCTAGGTGGCTAGAAGAGAAATGAACCAAACAATTAGGCAAAAAACTGACCATTCTAGGACATCCACCCTTGAAGAGTCCCCTAACCAGGAAAAGAAGATCCAAGAGTAAAACTTGAAAGATTTCAGTCCTCTTTCCAACATCAATAACTAATTTCATTTTAATATGATTCTTCTTTTTGGTTAATATCATAATTTTATACTTCCAACAAATTTTTATTGAATACTGGCTGCAGGAAATGGGGACCCAAGTATTTTTTTCAACAACTATAATCCAAGTTTCAAAGTATATATTCTTTAAAAATAATAAATTATTTTATCCTTTTCATACCTTTGAGGTTGTTATCATTTGCTCCCACTTTACAGTCAAATAAACTGAGGCTCAAAGAGTTGAATTGTTTATGCAAAGTCATGGCTAGTAATCGTGGGAAAATGGGAATCTTAGCCTGCATCTGTCTAACTCATGATAATGGAATCCCACATATTCACTCCAAATCAATTAGAACTTAGAAGTCATTGGTGTAACAGCCTTTTTTAGATTTTTGTATTAGCCGAAAGTACAATCAAGGGATCATTCGTTCATTATAATAATTACAGTTCTATTTGAATAAACTGAAATTTGAAGTAAAAATGTTAATCATCTCTTTTGTGTACTATTCATTATGCCATGATGATCTTTTCAACTGCATCAACTTCCCTGTCTCTAATAACTCATTGAACAGCATGCAGATCTGTCACATGGTCCAGAGACACACTCCCATTCCAGGATTAGATCAGATAATGTTCACAAAGCACTTAACAAAGTGCCCATAAGTAAGTAAGCAGTATAAGAAGATAAGCTAATATTTTGATTATAAAGTTGTAGAATACTGAGTCATCTCATATAATAAATGAAAACCTGAAAAATAAAAATCCTGATACTCTGGTAAGAAGTGTAAATATCAGCCGAGCTCAGTGACTCAGCCTGCAATCCCGCGCTTTGGGAGGCTGAGGTGAGTGGATTGCCTGAGCCCACGGGTTCGAGACCCGCCTGGGCAATTTGGAGAGACCTCATCTCTACAATAAATCAAAAAATCAGCGGAGGGTGGTAGCGCACGCCTGTTGTTCCAGCTACTTGGAAGGCTGAGGCAGAAGGATCGCCGGAGCCCAGCAGGTCGAGGCTGCGGTGGCCGGGAGTGGCCACTGCACTCCAGTCTGGGCAATAGAGTGAGACTCCAACTCTAAACAAAAAAAAGTGTAAATATCACAAACCTAATAGAACTGAGATGAAGATGGAGATCACTAAATGTGACTAAAGTGATAGATCTTTAGCTTCAGACAGGTGGGGCTTAACATAAACAGCTGTGTGTTCAATTATGGAAAAGCAAAAATAAAAACAAATGAAGAAATATCCTGAAGAGTTGGAAATGTATTGTCAAAATTACAACTAAAGAGCAAGATGTAAATAGAGGTTTTATAATATTTTTTAGCTTTTTGAAAATAAATCCTTCCTTATACTAGATAAACCTAATGTTTAGACTTTCTTACATTGATTTTGTGTGCATCTTTCAGGAGCCATTATATATAAAATTAACATACCTCAAGTGGGTATTTTTTTCCTCAATGAGTGTACTTTGTTTACTGTCTTCCCAGCCTCCAAAGCAGTACCGGACATAGGAGAGTCTCAGGAAGTACGTGCTGACTAAATAAATGACCTGATGCACATAGGATAATATAGGTGACAGAGAAAAAAAATTCAAAAGTTGGAACTGAATTCCTTTTAGGAAGATAACTGTCCCTCCTTTTTTTATGTAATACATTGTGATGGTTAATTTTATGTGTCAATTTGAGCAGGCCATGAGACGCCCAGATATTTGTTTAAATATCATTCTAGGTATGCTTGTGAGAGTGTTTCTAAATGAGATTAACACTTGACTCCATAGACTGAGTCAAGCGGTTAGCAATCCTTGATGCGAGTTGGGCCTCATCCAATCCATTGAGGATCTGAATAGGACAAAAAGGCCAAGTAAGAGGGTACCCCTGCTTATCTGCCTTGAGTTGGGACATTAGTCTTTTCTGACCCTAAAACTTGAGCTGAGACACCAACTCTTCTTTTTTTTTTCTTTTAATCTAGTTTATTTAATTATAATTTTTTTAATTGGCCCTTAACAATTGTACATAGTTATAGTGTACATAGTGGTGTTACAATACACATGACATATAGTGATCAGATTAGGATAATCAGTATATCCACTGTCTCAAACATTTATCATTTCTTTGTGTTAGGAACATTCAATAACCTCCCCTTCCTTAGCTATTTGCAACTATATATTATTGTTAACTACAGTCATCCTGCAGTGCTATATAGTACACTACAAATTATTCCTTCTCTCTAGTTTTAATTTTTTTAACCTTTAACAAATCTTTTCTTACTCCCCTCCCCCATTCTTTCTACCCTTTCCAGTCCTCTGGTATCCTCTGTTCTATTTTTTATTTCTATAACACCAACTTTCTTTAGTTTCCACATATAAGTGAGAACATGTGGTATTTAGTTTTCTATTCCTGGCTTATTTCACTTAACACAATGTCCTCCAGGTCCATCCTGGAGGACACTTGTTGCTGTAAATGACATGATTTCATCCTTTTTTAAGACTGAAGAGTATTCCATTATTTATGTATACCACATTTTCTTTATCCATACATCTGTTGTTGGACACCCAGGTTGATTCCATTTCTTGGCTGTTGTGAATAGTGCTGCAATAAACATGAGGGTGCAGATGTCTCTTTGATATACTGATTTCCTTTCCTTTAAATAAATGCCCAGTAGTGGGATTTCTGGATCATATGGTAGTTCTATTTGTAGTTTTTTGAGGACCCTCCATACGGTTCTTCATAGTGACTGTACTAGTTTACATTCCCACCAACAGTGTATAAGAGTTTCCTTTGCTCTGTGTCTTCAATGGGCAATTGTTATTTTTTGTCTTTTTTATAATAGCCATCCGAGTTGGAGTGGATAATACTTTATTGTAGTATTGATGTGCATTTCCCTGATGAATAGTGATGTTGAACGCTTTTTAAAAATATATTTATCAACCATTTGTATGTCTTCTTTTGAGAAGTGTCTGCTCAAATTACTTGCCCTCCTCCCCCTTTTTTTTTTTTTGGCTATTGAAATGTTTGAGTTCCTTTTATATTCTGGTCATTAGTCTCTTGTCAGATAAATAGTTTGCAAATATTTTCTACCATCCTCTAGATTGTCTTTTCACTCTGTCGATTGTTTCCTTTGCTGAGCAGAAGGTTCTTAGTTTTATATTTTTAAAGAAGCAACAATAAACAAATGGGATTATGTTAAACATCAGGTCTTCTTCTGTCTCAAGCCTGTTGGCTTTCAGACTGAAACCATACAATTGGCTCTCCTGGGCCTCCAGGTTATCAACTGCAGATCTCAGGACCTTTCAGTCTCCATGATCACATGAGCCAATTCCTCATAACAAATCTCTTTCTTTAAATGCATATATAAATATATGCTTTTATATATTGTCCTGTTTCACAAGAAAGCCCTGACTAATAAATACATTGATGGGACTATTATTCCCAGCAAGATGGCAGACCAGGTACTTTGAACTACCTGTCCAGGGGAAAATCACTAAAATACGAAATGACATTTTTTAAAAAATATCTTTGAAATACGTCACTAACAAAGCTGACACAAATGTAAGGAATGTGCAGAGACAAAAAACAAGCAGACGAAAGCAAGAAGTCACTGAGCTCTAAAACTGACTTTAACTCTGAATTCTCCTGGTGTGCCCTGGGGACCCAGAACTCGGCTGAGTGATGGATTGGGATGTGGGAAGGAGAAGGAGGCAAAACCATGGGTCTGCACAAGGTGGTCGAGTCTTCTTATTTTTACGCCTTTATAAAGTTGATTGCCAGTTCTTACTACAGTCACACCTTCTTTCACTGCACTTTGCTTTATTGAGTTTTTTTACAAATGGAAGGTTTGTGGCATCCTTGCATCAAGCAAGTCTATCAGCACCACGTTTGCAATGGGATGTGCCTCAGTGTCACCTTTCGGTAATTCTTGCAATATCTCCCACTTTTTCATTATTATTATTTGTTACGGTGATCTGTAACTGGTGATCTTTGATGTTACTATTGTAATTGTTTTGGAGTACCACTAACCACACCCATATAAGATGGCAAACTTAATAAATGTTGTGTGTATTCTGACTACTCCACCAACCAGCCATTCTCTGTCTCTCTCCCTTTCCTCAGATCTCCCTGCTCCCTGACACATGACAATATTGAAATTAGGACAATTAATAACTCTACAATGACTTCTAAGTGTTCAAGTGAAAGGAAGAATCACAAGAGTGACTTCGCCTTAAGTCAAAGGCTAAAAATAATTAAATTTAATAAGGAAGGCATGTCAAAGGCACAGATAAGCCAAAAGCTCGGCCTTTTGCTCCAAACAGCCAAGTTTTGGATGCAAAGGAAAAGTTCTTGAAGGAAATTAAAAGTGCCACTCCAGGCCGTGTCTCTGTTGTACAATTGTTCAGTTGTTAAAAGTGCCACTTCAGTGAACACACAAATGATAAGAAAGTGAAATAGTCTTATTGCTAATATAGAGAAAGTTTGAGTGGTCAGGAAAGAAGATCAAATCAGCCATAACAGTCCCTTCACAAAGCCTAATCCAGAGAAAAGCCCTAAATCTCTTCAATTCAGTGAAGGCTGAGAGAAGTAAAGAAGAAAAGTCAGAAGCCAGCAGAGGTTGATTCACGAGACATAAGGAAAGAAGCAATCTTCTTAACCAAAAAAGCAAGGTGAAACAGCAAGTGCTGATGTAGAAGCTGCAGCAAGTTATTCAGAAGATCTAGCTAAGATCATGGATAAATGTGGCTACACTAAACAACATATTTTTTAATATAGACAAAAAAGCCTTATATTGGAAGAAGATTTCAACTATGACTTTCATAGCTAGACAGAAGAAGTCAATGGTTGACTTCAAAGCCTCTAAGGACAGACTGATTCTCTTGTCAGGGGCTAATGGCAGTTGGTGACTTTAAGTTGAAGCTAATGCTCATTTAGCATTTTGAAAATCCTGGAGTCCTTAAGATTTATGCTAAATCTACTCTGCCTGTGCTCTATAAATAGAACAACAGACCAAGCTCGGTGGCTCAGCCTGTAATTCCAGCACTTTGGGAGGCCAAGGCGAGTGGATTGCCTGAGCCTGAAGGTTTGTGACCCGCCTGGGCAACTTGGCAAGACCTCGTCTCTACAATAAATCAAAAATTAGCCAGCCATGGTAGCATACGCCTGTAGTTCCAGCTACTTGGAAGGCTGAGGCAAAAGGCTCGCTGGAGCCCAGCATGTCAAGGTTGCAGTGGCCGGGAGCATGCCACTGCACTCCTGTCTGGGTGACAGAGTGAGACTCCAACTCAAAAATAAATAAATAAATAAATAAAACAAAGCCTGGATTACAGCACATCTGTTTATAGTATGTTTTACTGAATATTTTAAGCCCACTGTTAAGACCTACTTCTTAGAAGAAAAGGCTCCTTTCAAAATATTTCTGCTCATTGACAAGGCACCTGGTCACCCAAGAGCTCTGGTAGCAATGTATCAGGAGATGAATGTTGTTTTCATGCCTTTTGACACAACATCTACTCTGTAGCCCATAAATCAAGGAGCAATTTTTGTCTTTCAAGTCTTATTATTTAATAAATGCATTTCATAAGGCTAAAGCTGCTATAGATCGTGATTTTTCTGATGGATCTGGGCAAAGGAAATTCAAAATCTTCTGGGAAGGAGTCATCATTCTAAATGCATTAAGAACATTCGAGGTTCATTGGAGAAGATCAAAATATATACATGAACAGGATTTTAGAAATAGTTGATTTCTATGCTCACGGATGACTTTGAGGGGTTCAAGGCTCTAGTGAAAGTAGAAACAGCAAAAGTGAAGGAAATAGCAAGAGAACTAGAATTTGAAGTGGACCTAAAGATGTGACTGAATTGCTATAATCTCATGACAAAACCTGAATGGATGAGAAGTTACTTTTTACAGCTGAGCAAAGAAAGTGCTTTCTCAAGATGGAATCTACTCTTGATGAAGATGCTGTGAGCATTGTTGAAATGACGACAAAGGACTTAGAATATTACATAAGCTCCACTTATAAAGCAGTGGAAGGATTGGAGAGGATCGACTCCAATTTTGAAAGAAGTTCTACTTTGGAAAAAATGCCATCAAACAGCATTGCATACTACAGAGACATCTTTTATGAAAAGAAGAAGCTTGATATAGCAAACTTCACTATTTTCTTATTTTAAGCGATTGCCCTAGCCACTCCAACCTTCAACCATCACCACCCTCAACATTGAGGAAAGACCCTCCATCAGCAAAAATATTATAATTCAGATGATAGTGTTTTTTAGCCATAAAGTATTTTTAATTCATGTATGTACATTTTTAGACATAATTGCTATTGCACACTTAATAGACACCAGTATAAACATAACATTTATATGTGGTGGAAAACAAAAAATGTATATGACTCACTTTATTGCAGTAGTCTGGAACAAACGCCCAATTTCTCCGAGGTATGCTATATTTGTTTTACCTAGACATAAAGCTGGTACCCCCAAAGAACTCTAACTAAAAAAGAGCTAGACATCAATTTGTTGTTCAGAGGGGAGTGAAGGGAAGAAAAGATGAGTGGTGGAACTTGGAGTCAGAGCCAAGCTCTCTGGCCCCTCTTTTCACTGGGCAACAAAGCCTTCCCACTTTCGAATGGTTTATCCAGAGCACATCCAAATTCCCAATTTATGTAAGGTTCGTTCCAATTTATTGCTTTAGCTAAAGGTTAAGAAATAGAGCCATGCCTTCACTTTAAGGAATCGGCTAAACTTTCTTTATTAAAATTGTCTTTTCTTCACTTAATCATACACATATGGGAAATTGTTACCTGCTCAGGATTCCACCTACTTTACAGAAATCTGCTGCCTTTGATTTCAGTGTGAATGGCACTTTGTTTGGAGAAGCCACTAAAGTGACAATGAGTGATCACTAGGACATCACCCATGGATTTGACATCGTGTTCAAGGTATGTTTGAAAACTCAGCACCAAATTTGGCAGACAGTTTAATCACAATGTTGCAGAGATAGCCTCTCTTTAAAATCACACTTGGTATTCGATTGATGCCTTCCAGGGACAAAGAGTGCAATTAAAGTTTCTGTCAAAATAAGCAACTTGATATAAACAATAAGTAAAGAAATTAATATGCCAATGAGCCTCTGAGGGAGAATAATAGAGGAAAATATGAATTTTCAAGAATCACCTTGAAAAAACAGAAACTTTCAATTCATTTAGATTCTACAGTTATCTTCTAAGTATCTTCTATGTATAGAAAGCAAGTCTAGACCTGGGCATTTTTAAAGGAGTGGGGAGCAGATGCCATCTGGATGCATATACTCCATTCTGGTGCTGTAACCAGTGTTTCTAACATCGAGTTCCTTTTTTGGTAAATGTTCTTTTGGTAAATGACGTACAACCCACATACAGAATTAGTTCATGAGG
The DNA here is from genome assembly GCF_000164805.1 of Carlito syrichta. Taxonomy (NCBI): domain Eukaryota; kingdom Metazoa; phylum Chordata; class Mammalia; order Primates; family Tarsiidae; genus Carlito; species Carlito syrichta. Next base: position 204,184 of record NW_007187547.1, read on the forward strand.
ATATGGCTCAATCAATCTGCACAAGATGAACACTTGTATGTAATAACTAATTGGATTAAGAAATAAGATATTACTAAAATTCATTGATACCTTGGTTGTTCTCTGACACCTTCGAAGAGCTGTTTTTCATAATTTTCCAGCTTGCATATTTATGTCATTGGAAGGATTAGTCTATCACTGCCACTCATTTATCCTTAAGCAGAAGTTCATTATACACTATTGAATTCTCACAAAACCCTATGAGGTGGTGTTATTCTCCTAATTTTCAAGTTTAGGAAACTGAGTTCCAGAGACACATACTTTGCTCAAGAACACCACGGGTAAGTAGTAAAGCTAAGGACCGAGTCCAAGGCTCCCATTTAACCAGGACACCATATTACTTTTCAAATAAGACATAACCTTGCACATAAGGAGTCTACAGCCTTTAAGATATTGACATGATTTGTATGTTTGTGCCCCATCCAAAAGTCATGTTGACAATGATTCCCCAATGAAACAGTAGTCGAGAGGCAGGGCCTTTAGGAGGTGATTGCTTACCCTCAAGAATGGGATTAGCAACTTATAAAAGGTCTAGAAGGAACCAGCTAGGCTTTTTTCCCCTTCTATCTTCGGCCCTGTGAGGACACAGCACAAGGCACCATCACAGAAGCAAAGAGCGGCCCTTACCAGACACAGAATCTGCTGGCACCTTGATCTTGGACTTTCCAGTCCTTAGAACTATAAGGAATACATTTCTATGGTTTATAAATCACCCAGTCTCAAGTATTTTGTTATAGTAGCATGAACAAACTGAGATAGATATAATATGGTATATAGATGTGGGTACCAATTCCTTTATACATTATATGTGTGTGTGTGTGTGTGTGTGTGTGTGTGTGTGTGTGTGTTTTATATAAATGTGTTTTATTTTTAGTATATTATCTCACTTAATGAACCATCTTTATAATATGTTATTTCATTCAATCATACAACAATCCTATAAGGTAGAAATTAGTCTCCACAAATCACGGAGGTGGAAACTAAAGCTGAGAAAAGTTAAGTAACTTTCTTGGAGCACGCAGCCAGTACATGGTCCTATTCCAGAGCCCTGGCTCTGCTCTTCTCAATCCTCGTTCAGGACCACCCACTCCTTGCCCAAACGACCCATGTAGCCAGGGGCCATCTGAAAAATAAAAGAATAAGTTATGCCAACATTCATTTGCGAGTTAAAATGGATAGTAAAAGATGATGACACCGTGACCCTGAGATCATACCCAAACATGGAATAATGCCTGACAGACAGGTTTAAAGTCAACCTTACTGAGAAGAGACAAAATCTCTTGGCTGTGTTGCTGCCTCATTCTTCATCAGTGTCTAGGATAGGCCTGACTGGTTTCTCTTGATGTCTGGTTTCTCTTGATGTCTTCTTACTAAGGGCTGACGACATGTGTAAAGGATACCATGTTAGACCTTTGAATATAGTATCTCACTTCACCCTCACAATAGTGCCCCATTTTACAGATGAGAAACTAAAGAATCGGAGACTAAAGTGATCTGTGCAAGACCAGATAGGGAAAAACTGAACGACTTGAGATTTAAACTTTGCTGTCTACTCCACGGGCAAGGCCCCTTGCAATTGTTGGTATTCCTCACAGCATCTGAGTCTCAAAGGAAGTAACTGTCTTATACTACCAAGGCCCGGCACATAAAATAACTCAATCAATAATCTGTCCAGGCTGATTAATTTGTTTTATTTTTAATAGATGATCTCATTGACAGGCTCAGGCCTATAATCCCAACACTTTGGGAGGCCAAGGCAGTAGGATTGCCTTGAGCTCAGGAGCTTGAGACCAGCCCAGGCAACATCACAAAACTCTGTCTGTACCAAAATATCAAAATATTAGCCGTACATGGTGGCACACATCTGTGGTCCCAGCTACTCAGGAGGCTGGAGTGGGAGGATTGCTTAAGCCCAGGAGTTTGAAGCTGCAGTGAGCCATGATCATGTCACCACACTCCAGCTTGGGCAACAGAGTAGACCCCAGCTGAAAAAAAAGAAAAAAATCAGTCCATAAGTCTTTCTGGTTTCTAATGCCCACCAACATGCAGCTTCCCTATCAGCTTTTTATATGTGCAACCCTGCCTTATGCTTACGTTCTGCCCTAACAAGCCTCTTGATAAGTTCTTCCTCAGTAAGTGTTCTCTTTTATGTCTTATCCTTCTGCTTCTTTCAGGGAAAGGCCATTCGTTTCTCTGCTCAGCTAGTTTAGGGCAGTTGCACGCAGGAAAAGGGAACAGCTTGCCCATTGAACTGTCATCCGGGAACATGCGTTACATTTGGAATTCACAGCCCAGGAAAATGTCCAGCCTGCTTACAAAGTAGAGGCTCAGAGAGAAACAGACACAACATAATCCTTTCCTTTTGCTAAATGACATCCTCATTTACACCCTCACAATATTAATTCTCTTTGTTTCAACTTAGCTGAAGTCAAAGAAGGCTTATCGGGAAGTGTATTCACATGTATTAGACAGCCTAAAATGACAAAGTGTTCTAATTCCATTTGCAGATAAAAGTCAATTTGACACCAACACTAAGCTGTTATTTTTCAAATAACAATGGTAATGTTTAATTAGAATTTAACCTGGCTGCTTGCTTTCACTTAACAATGTACAGTACACTGGCGGCTCCCTGACAAAGGGAAAGATTGACATCCAGTGTAAATGCTGCATTTCAAAAGGAGCTGCACACAAGTGGTTCCTAATTATGCCTAACTCTCTGCCATCAATTACTAGTATTCCAAGTGGCTTGAAGGGTCAGTTGGTCTTCAGTCCTCTCTGTTATGATCACAGGTTAGGTTAAGTCTTTGTTAGACTATTACAATTGCTTTGTAATGATAACTTCTATAGACCAAGCCTACAAAAGCCCTCCCAAATGATTAACTATATTTCTCTGTTTTAACTAAAAAGATAATAGAAGAAAGTATCTAGCATCATACCTGGCACATAGTAGGTACTTAATAAATTGCAGCTATTAGCATAGTAAATGTTCATCTTTTCAATGCGATCATTATCATAGCCCTGAGTTGTGCGTAGGTGGGGGAAAGTTACCTCTCCCTTCTTTTTTTTTGAGTTGGCATCTCACTCTGTCGCCCAGACTGGAGGGCAGTGGCCGCTCCCGGCCACCGCAGCCTCGACCTGCTGGGCTCCGGCGATCCTTCCGCCTCAGCCTTCCGAGTAGCCGGAATTACAGGCATGCGCTATCACACCCGGGTGATTTTTTGATTTATTGTAGAGATGAGGTCTTGCTGCCCAGGCGGGTCTCGAACCCGTGGACTCAGGCAATCCACTCACCTCAGCCTCCCAAAGGCGCGGGATTACAGGCTGAGCCACCGAGCCCGGCTCTCCCTTCTTATAGACTCCTGCAGTCTACCATCTCTAGTATTCATTCATTCGTTCACTCATCCATGCCACACACAGTCACAGAGTATCTCCTCGGTGCCAGGCACACATTCTTTCTAGATACTGATATCCAAGAAAATTCCTCTCTCAGAGGTTACCAAAGCATATACTAGAGGCTCTGAAAAATTCTGTAAGCAATAGATAGATAGATAGATAGATAGATAGATAGATAGATAGATAGATAGATGATAGATAGAATAGATAGAGGATTGATTTTTGATATTTTTCTTATATTGGGGCCTCTTTTTCTCATGGACACCTATTACCATCCCAGGACAATGATGTTCTAAAGAACACACTTTAGAAACAGTGCAGGACCGCCCCGATTGTAGCAAGGTTTTCACTCAGACCAAACTCTAGCCAGACTCCTCTGAGTTCTTTCTTGACTAGCCTCAAGCTTGGTCTATAAACACTGGAAGAAGACACTAACACAGGTTCTAAAAGCTGAAGGTTACATCCCTAGGATGACTGTAGCTCTCTTACAGTGCCTGCCTGAGACAACTCTAGCTTGACGAAAGAATGTACTGTTTGTTGCAGCAACATTGAAGACAGGACTTATCTCCATGGGAAGGTAGGAGTCTAACTTCCACTGGCACCAGCTAACCAACCCAGGTGGGTTTCACATGGACCAAGCCCTCTTCCCACCTTTTGTAATTTTTCAAAAAATGCCCTGACTCGACTGAGCCCCCACTCACCCTCTCCTGAATCCCTCATCCTCCCTGTAAAACACCCAGTCACCTCTGTACAAATCAAAGTTGAGTTCAGTCCACACTGGACTCTCTTCCCTATTGCAGCAGCATAGTGTAATTTCCTTTTCCAAAGTTTCACTTTCCACAGTTTCAGGTACCCACAGTTAACTGTGGTCTGAAAATATTGAAGGAAAAAATTCCAGAAATGATTCATTAAGAAATAATTCATTTTACATTTTGCACCTTTCCGAGTAGCATGATGAAATCTCTGGCTGTCCTGCTCCCTCCTGCCCGAAATGTAAGTCATTCCTTTGTCCAGCATGCCCAAGCTGTCTGTGCTACCTGCCCGTTAGTCACTTAGTACCTAGACAGAACACCCTTGACATAAGAAACTCCATCTGAGAAAAGGACTCCATCTCACACTGCAAAAGGCAGCATGCCAACAGGGACCAGATGTTCACCTAATCAACAGAGACAGATCAGATAAAGGCGAAACCAGACACAGTGTTTACCAAAGAGTGTTCTCAACAGAGGACCCAAAGGCTATAAATAGACACTGCGGTCTCAATAGACACTGTCTTTCTGTCACTCATGATCTGCAACCTGCATCTGCCACCAAAGATTACCCAAATCAAGGGCTTTTTCTTGCAAGATGTTGATGGCCATCCAGATCAGCCCATGGCTCTCTTCTTGTCCACATTGGTCTCCTTGTACTGGCTCGTTAGCCCCCTCTCCCCTCTTCTCTTGATGGTAAATGTTGCTCTACTTGGTGTGGAGTGTTTAATCTATAATATTTATATATTGATTAATGATACTACTCTGTGTGGTTTGCAATATTGACTGACTTGTGGCCTGACTTGAGCCTGCTTACAGCAGTAGCAGTGTAGGCTATCAGATTTTTTTAAAAAAATGCAGCTGGGCTCAGTGGCTCAGCCTGTAATCCCAACACTTTGGGAGGCCAAGGCAAGTGGACTGCCTGAGCCCGCGGGTTCGAGACCCACCGGGGCAACTTAGCAAGACCTCCTCTCTACAATAAATCAAAAATTAGCCAGGCGTGGTAGTGCACACCTGTAGTTCTGGCTACTTGGAAGGTTGAGGCAGAAGGATCGTCGGAGCCCAGCAGGTCAAGGCTGCAGTGACTGGGGATGTGCCACTGCACTCCAGTCTCAACTCAAAAACAAAAACAAAAACAATGTATATAGGGTTCAGTACAATCCACAGAGGACTTGGAATATATCTTGCCAGATAAGGATGGGGGTCACTGTATTGCTAATTAAGTCTGTCCTTACCACTTTAACTAGTGTCCAGCTTTATTTTTGGCACTGCACAGATCTCAAACCCTCAAAAACCCTACTTATTAAGTTGATACTGAAGGATCTAGTTGACACAACAACAAGGTCTAGGTGAGAGCTGAGAGGACCCTTTCTCCAAAAAGCTGTAACCAGACAGGTTTGTCCACAACAACAAACTCCAGAACTGGCCTTAGAGTCACACAGACGTGACTAAAATCCCACTTGATTCACTTAGGTCACTGTGTAACCAACCTCTCTGGGTCTCAGAGGTCCTAGTGAGAATTAACTGAGATCATGAGTGAGCCCCACCAGAGCCTCTCCTTTGAGATATCTGCAGATACTTTATTCTTGCGGTTCTTTTTGCCAGTGCCTAGCTACTCGGCCTGTGCATCACAACCTGTCCCTCAAGACACATAGGTAGAAGTCAGTCTTTCTTTTAATTGGAGGGACCAAGGAGGCAAGGATAAAAATTTTGGCCAGTGGGAGTCAGTCAGTTTTTTAAGCCCATGCATACACACACATGCGAGTATGCGTGTGCACACACACACACAGCATTTTTATAGATTTTTTTCCAAACCTGAGAGGAAACAAAGGGGAAGTCACATGGCAAGAACAAAACCAACTCCAGATTAAGTATCAGACATCCTGTCCTTTAAAGGTTTCTCAGCCTCACCCCACACCAACAAAGCTGTGCATTTCTCTTCACTCTAATTCTTCTCACTCTTCACATGTGAAGCAGATCGGTTCTTTCCAGCCCCAACTCCTGAATTTGATTCCAGGCCTGCCTGCTCCCTGATGGGCTCTCCCATGACACAACCTGCCCTCACTAGCAGGCAGTTATACTCTTAAAGAGCAAAGATTTCCTCTGCCCAACCCTACAACAACACAGATCCCAAGAAAGCTGGTGTCAAGTTCAAAAATGGCCTGTAAAGTGGCAGCCAGAGTGTTAAGCAGTTTTTCCAATCTCCAATCTTTCAAACAACCCTGCTTGATTTTCTCCATATATTCATCCCATCTCTACTGTATGGGAGAATAATGCCCTCCAAAGGTGCTTGCATCCTAATCCCCAAAAATCTCTGAATATGGTAACCTACATGGCCAAAAGGACTTTACAGATGTGATTAATGAGTATCTCCATATGGGGAGATTGTCATAGATGACTGAAGTGGGCATGATGTAATTATCAGGCTCCTTATAAGAGGGAGGCAGGAGGGCCAAAGTCAGAAAAAAGCAGGTGTGAAGTGAGGAAGGTACCATAAGCCAAAGGAGGTGGGCAGCCTCCAGAAGCTAGGAAAGGCAAAGACACCAACTCAAACTCTCCCCAAGAGCCTTTGGAAGGAAGGTAGCTCTGCCCCACCTTGACTGTAAGTTTGGGGTGGTTTGTTACAGCAGCAAATAGGAAACTAAGACGTTATGTACATTGTGTAGCCTATTCATAGATAATGTTTAAATCTATCTACCTTTTACAAACTGTTTACTTTAGCCTCATCCTTACAATAATATCCATGAAATCATGGTTTTGAAGTGGTTATTTTCCTAATATACTTCAAAATAAACCCATGATTGTTACATAAATATTGTTCAACCGCATCCACCCCATACCCCTGTACATCTACCCCACCAGCACACTTTGGAAAATTCTGGTGCAAAGAGACACACGAGGCCCTCAGGATGAAAAGCCAGAGTTCCACATTTGGCTCTTTCACTTGTTGGCGTTGGACTGGTCACTTTGATAATGCTCATCTCTGATATTCTTCTCTGTTCAAGGGGTTCAGTAGAAAAAATGCTAATTGGACCCCAGCCCTCTGCCGGCCACCAGGATTATCCAGGACAGTCCAGGGCTGAGCAGGGGACGACAAACCACTATTTCAGTCAAGGGCCACTCGCTGATCTCTTTAGTCTGTTTGTTTTGTTTTGTTTCACCTGAACACTCCAGCCTGTGTGTGGAGTCAGAAAGCTGAAGTTTAGAGAATGACAAGTCCCCTTCGCATTCCTCTTCCTTCTTTCCCTCTGGAGCATCTATGCGTCCAGCCTAGTTAGCACCAAAGAAAATAAAACTGCTTAACCTCTCTCCTCCTCATTGGTCACGCTGAATCACACTCACATAGAGAGTTGATAAATCATCCAATCCGGTGTGGTTTTGAGGCAGGGTGGGGGTGCGGGCGCAAACCCACGGGTCCTTTGACTCGACCTTGAAATGATTTTTCAGAGCAGCCAGCAAAGCTTTAAAACAGAGTTTATTAGTGAGAAGAAGAGAAGAAGAAAGGAAGATTCATGGCAGAAAGACCTGCCATGAGCAAGTTTCTCACACACACACACAAAAACACTGTGACTGTACTCTCAACTCCAAGCTAGATATAGTTACCTAGTTATTGATATGCTAGTGAGGGTGGAGCACAGGTAACTGCTGCTCTCTTCAGCTCTGATAGGAGGAGGGGTGGTCTTATTTCTACAGTTTTGATCAGTTAAGGGGTAAGGTTGAGCCTTCTACCTTCAACAGGGAACCTGAAGGATTTTTAGTGATTATGAACTGAAAGGTAGGCCTCAATTTGATGGCAGGAACACTAGAGTACAAGTCCAAAAATCTGGTTTAAACATAGTTCCAGGACCCGCCAGCAGTAAGATCTTAACTTCTCTTAGACTTAATTGTCTCCTTTGTCGACAGGGAAAAATCCTGCTTAGCTCAAACAATGAGGGTGAAGATTCTGTGAAATAACATAGGTTCATTCTCACAGCACAAAGTCTGACACACAGTAGGTATTCAATACAAGTTTGTTGGGTCTCAGTTGGAATTGATAATCATTTCCTAAGTATCCAGAGGTGATGGGACCTTTTCAGGGGCTCCTGGTATGTGACAACAGGACACAGACCTTTTCCTTGTGGCTGGTAAACACCCTGGCGGTCTAATCTGTTGTTATGATTGCTGCTGTTGTTTGTGTGTGTTGGTTGTTTGTATGGGGATTGGGCTTTTAAGATGTTGCAAACTTGGCGATGTTTAGGAAGCACAGACTACATTTTAGAACCTGATTGTTTCCTTCAGTGAAGAAAGTAAAACAGAGGAATGAGAGGGAGAAAGGGCGAAGGGACAAGGGGAAAGGACACTGGAAGGCAGAGCAGGGGGAAAAGACAGAATGAACAGCAGCGCTCTCCACTGCTTAAGGTGACTTATGAATCTTAAACCCATTCAGGGAGCTAAGCAAAGACCCCACTAGGAAAAGAAAACCGAACCCAAAATTTCCAAGCCGGGTTTTCCAACATGAGTTTTCTCATCTGCTGCCAATGCCTGCCCCCTAGTGGAAGTTCTTCAAATCGCTTGTATTTTTTATTTGTTTTCATTTTTGCGGGGGTCTGAATTGAATTTTAATCCACTTTTGGTAAATAGGACATTAGAATGTATTTTTAAGGATTTAACTTTACCAATTCTTCATGTAAATCAACAGCAAAATAAGAGTATCCAAGAATATCTTTTTTTCTCTACATGTTTTTTATTTGTATGAATTTAAGGGATACAAGTCAAACTGCTTGTATTTTTTTTTTTTTTAAAAAAAGGACATTTGGAAGGATGCATAAAAAGAAAATGTATTAGGCTTCTGAAGGTTTCAAAGGTTCCACGTTGCCTGCAAGATAAAATCGCTAGACAAAGACCGTTTGTGACACCTCTCCATGCACACCCCTGCCAGCACTTTGTACTGCCGTGATCACAAGCCTTCCTGGGTCCCCAGTAACTGAGTAGATAAGAGGCCAACTTGGGATTCAGATGGACCAGAGTTCAAGATTCGGATCCTTTCTCCCCTAGCTGTGTGACTCTGGATAAGTTATCTAACCTCTGCCAGCTTTCTCCTCATAGGCAAAATGAGACTAATAGCAGCACCTACCTCCTGAAGTTGTTGCAGAGTTCAATGAGATAAAGCATGAAAAGTACCTCAGGAAGGTAACACACCGCCTCCCCATGCCCTTTAGCTGTTATGTGTAAACACATCCTGTTCTTTCTACCTCTGAGCCATTCATTTAGCAAACATTTATTACGAATTACCAGGATGACAAATAAGACACAGTCTCTGCTTTAAAGATGGAAGACATCAAAATATAGACAAATAGGCCAAACACAGTGATTCACACCTGTTACCCAGAATTTTGGGAGGCCGAGGCAGGAGGATTGTTTGAGCCCAGAAGTTCAAGACCAACCTGGGCAACATAGCAAGACCTCATCTCTACCAAAAAGAAAAAAAGAAAAATTAGTCAGGTGCGGTGGCATGCACCTGTAGTCCCAACTACTTGGAAGGCTGAGGAGGAAGGCTTTCCTAAGCCCTAGAGGTCAAGGCTGTGGTGAGCCACTGTCGTGCCACTGCACTCCAGCCTGAGCAAAAGAGTAATACTCCAACTCAAGGAAAAAAGCTAATTTGCCATCAAACTTCTGACCAACCTTGAGTCCAGGAATTCCTCCAAAATACTCTTTGTGAAGAAACCCTACGTTTCCTCCAAAACTACCCTTGATGCTGTTGCAGAAATCACGGGCCATGACGTCCATAGCCACCTACACATTCCTCCTACAAGTGTGCTTCCTTCCATCCCAGGGTCTTGAGGGTTACAGTGCAAAGATCTGCCTACCTTGTGGCCACCCAAGACCACACCTCAGTCTGTAAGTTCCCCTAATGAATTATCCTCTACGGACAAACTGCACTTGTCCATCTCATTCTTTGGTTTCTCAGCTCCTTTGGTATTTAGGAAGATTGCATATATGACCCTTTCGTGGTAGCCCCTCAGAGCATTAACTCTCCCAGGCTTGTGTATACGCTAGTGTCCGGCACATTTCTGCAGGTATCCACTGCCTCAATGACAGGCAAGCACGAGGCAGAAAGCAAGGTGGGCGGGGCAAAGAGGGCCATGCAGTCAACATGCACCTATGTGAAGCTGGCAGCATTAGCAATGACTGGAATAAAATGTGGGCAGAGAGGATGCAAGGCAAGGCACAAGAGGTGTCCAAAGATGGCACAAGAAATTGTGGGAACAGAGGAGGCCACCAAACCCAGCCCAATTTGAGGGCAAAAGGAATGGAATTTCATCAGATAAGAGTTCCTGGAGAGGCAGCCATGCTAGGTCTAGGAAGAGTTTGCCAAGTCAGAGTGGAAAAGATCCGAGAGAGGGCTGGGCTAGGGCAATGCAGGGAGGGTGAAGAGCAGAGGCAGGGGGAGGGCATGTCCAAAGGAATAATTAGGGGTAAAATTGGCATGGCTCGGAGAGTGATAGGATGGGGGAGAGGAAAGAGTGGTCAAGGGTCACACATGGTTTATAACTCAAGTGCCTCCACCCAAGACAGAAAAGGAAGAATAATTTCGCTGCCGGGGTGAATACTGAGTTCTGACACTGCACGTTCAATGTCCCTCTGCAATACCCAACTGAAGAAGGTCAAGAGACTCTGGGTACTGGAGTCTGATATACTTAGGGAGGCTTTAAGATTGCAGTATGGAGAAATGGAATGGTATCTTGAAAGGGACTTGGTGTTTCTGGTTTTCGTTGATGCCCAGTGGCAGAGAACATCACAGGTACCAAGTTCCCACATTCCCAGGCAAAGTGTTAGGCCACTGGGGCAGGGCCCACTGAGACACTGGGAAGCTGTTGTCAGTTTCCACACGCACCCACCTCTAGCCTTTGGTGGTGGGGAGATGAAGGCGTAGAGACAATGTCTCAGGAGAGCTGTTGGAGTCCTGTGCCATTTCTCCTTCCCCTGCACCTCCCTGGGGAGCGAAGGAGGGAGGCCAAGGCTCATGTTTTCCCAAGGCCAGATGTGGGTCACGTGAAAAGGAGCTGATCTCAAGCCATCTTGAAAGGGACCTGCCCAGTTGAGTGGCCTGGAAAGACAAAGTGACCCAGCAGGGAAGGGACCACAGAAGCCTAGGGGCTGAGAGTTACACCGGCTGGAGGAGAAGACTGCATACTTCAGGGTGGCTATGGTCAGAGGATCCAGCAAAGAACCACTATTTAAATATTGGCCATGCCCAGACAACATCTATATCTGAATACATCTGAGCCAGTCCAACACACCCTTCCTGTGCTATATGGTCCCTGGGTCCGACTTGCCAGCATTCTTAGAAGTGAATCCTTCAGCCCCAGTCAAGCCTTCAGACAAAGGCAGCCCCAGCTGCCACCTGACAGCAACCTCATGGGAGATACTGAGCCAGAACCCCCAAATAAGCCACTCCCAAATTCCTGACTCAAAGAAACTGTGAAAGATAATAAATACCGTTCTTTTAGGCCACTAGGCTTGGGGATGAGCAGCAATAAATAATATGTGGCTCTACTCCGCAACTACTAAATCAGGATCAGGGAGGGTTCCAGGAATCCATTTTTAATAAGCTACTCCCTGATGATTCCTCTGATGACTGACTAAAATTAGAGGAAGCAGTCCAAAGCCGCATCTCTGGGAATCCCGACCTTCAGGTCCCATGAAGCAAAAACGACGACAGTCACACCAATATTGTTTAGTTGTAACCATGATGAGGGTTTGGAGGAGCTAGGAAGTGATCTGGGCATCAATTTTAAGAGTCACTGAAACATCACTGGAATAACTTGCAGCTAAGCGAGCCAATCATACGTCCACATAAACTGACAGCACCACCCAGTGGACACGTCTTTAAAAACGCCTCTCATCCAAGTTGTTTTCCTTTTATCCACTCGGACACACCGGCAGCTAACAGACCACCATCAACCATCCACTGAAATGCTTATTTACGTCGTGTTTGCCTCTTTGCTGCTTACCAGCTGTTGACTACCTAAATCGCAAACCCTTCCGTGCATCTCCCAAGAAGTCTGGTTTAGAAGATCGGGTAACAAAACTAAATACAGAGCAAACGCTACAAGGAAGCGATGGTACAAGAGCATTTTCAAAATGTTGGGCCTGCCCTGATCACTGGTCACATGAGCACAAGCGTGGGATTGGCAGATGCTGGACACTGCCAGGGGAGAGAGATGGAGGGAGGAGGAAGGGGGCAAGTGGCAACACACTGGGCACCTGGTCCACTATGGGGGGAGAGAAGGCCAACTGGAAGCTCAAAGTTCACCTGCATGCAACCTGCTTATGTAGTAATCTCCTGTTGCACCTCACGGCTCTAAAATAAAATAAAATGCAGCCTGCTTCTATCCATGGAAATAAGTGTTTCAAAAAAGAAGAAGAAAAGCATTCTGCATGAAATTTTTATTAACCAAAAATCCATTTTTTCACAATCGATATTTTTAATATCTATTCAAAGAAGCACCAAGTTATTAGACCTCCTGGATGGTCCACGCACTCCAGCAAGGCTTGTTGGAGCCTCCTGGATGGTAGAACAGAGCTGTCAGACCACTGAAGGGACAAGGTGACAATGTCCAGGCTAGAACCTGAGTGGGGGATGGTAGAGTCCAAGGGATGAAAAGACTTCAGCGTCAAGTTTACTGATCTTGATGCCCGTGCTGTTTCTCTAAAAGCAAACAGAGGCACTGGGCCCACCCCTAAGTATTGCATCACACGAAATGGACAAGGCCACAACGGGATGAGCCACAGTCTGCTCACTCAACAGCGAGGTCAACCCTGCTTGGCCCAAGCACCCGTGTTCCTGTGCCACCCCGTGTCCGGTCCCCTGTATCACCCTGGCACAATACTATGGAATAGAAATGGCAAGAGTACTGGGCAGGGGAGTGAAGCCCCTAGCCCATTACAGCAGATGGGGTTCAAGGTCAAGCAGACCCCACATGGGTTCACAGCAACCCACACCCCACAGGAAGGACTATAACCTCCCTCCCTCCCATACAGCAGTTATTCTGTGGCCCCACTATGCATCAGGGCCTATACTACGTGCTGGAGATGCAAGGGTGAGTTTCTCTAAAAGCAAACAGAGCCACTGGGTACTTGGTCCACTATCAGGGCAAGAGAGGGCCAACGAGAAGCCTGAATTTCACCTGCATGCGACCTACTTATGTAATAAATCCTCACTTGTACCCCACATTCAAAATAAAATAAAATAAAAAGTTGGACCTGCTTCCGCCCATGGTTTTAAAAAAAAAAAAAGTCGGGCTCGGTGGCTCGGCCCATAATCCCAGCACTTTGGGAGACCAAGGCAAGTGAAATGCCTGAGCCCCTAGGTTCAAGACCAGATCGTGCAACTTGGCAAGAACGTGTCTCTATAATAAATAAAAATTAGCCAGGTGTGGTAGCACGTGCCTGTAGTTCTGGCTGCTTGGGAGGCTGAGGTAGAAGGATCACCGGAGCCCAGCAGGTCAACGCTGGGTGGCCGTGAGTGTGCCACTACTGCACTCCAGCCTGGGTGACAGAGTGAGACTCTGACTCAAAAATAAATAAATAGATAGATAAATAAATAAATAGAAGAAGAAAATCATATTACATGAAGTTTTTATTAACCAAAAATCCATTTTTCCACAAAAGATATTTGCAATATCTGTTCAAAGAAGCACCAAGTTATTAGCCCTCCTGGAGGGCAGAACAGAGCGGTCACACCATTGAAGGGACGTGGTGACGACACACAAGCAAACAGCACCGCTGATGGAGGAAGAGACCAGACAGCTACAACCACAGAACCAAGAGTGAAATTATCACACCTGTAATCCCAGTTCTTTGGGAGGCCAAGGTGGGAGGATCATTTGAGCCCAGGAGTCCGAGATCAGCCTGGGCAACATAGCAAGACCTCGTCTCCACCAAAAAAATAAAATAAAATAAGAAAGTTAGCCAGGCATGGTGGCAGCCACCTATAATCCCAGCTACTCAGGAGGCTGATGCAGGAGGATCGCTTGAGCCCAGGAGTTAGAGGCTGTGGTGAGCCATACAGTGCCACTGCACTCCAACCTGGGCAACAGATCTTACCATTTATCAGGAAGTGAGGACCATGGATAGAGACAAGGAAGATGGAAAGAAGAAAAGGAGGAGAGTGGGGAGAAAGCCATGCAAGCACAGGAGAGGGGGAGGGAGTATGTCATGCCCATTCACTTTCGGTCTTTTTTCATCATCCATCATTGGGTGAGCTTCCTTGCCTGCTGGGATTCGCAAACTGTGGTGTAGTTTTAGGTCAGTTATTTAACCTCCCAGATTGAGTAAAACCAGATCTGCAATCCCTGGTCCAATGATACTTCTGCGGGCACACTCCTGAGAGGGGTGGGGAGAGCTCAGAGCATGGGGTTGTCCTTCCAAGAGGTAGTCCTGGTCCTGCCACTCATAGCTATGTGCTGGGCACACGCCAGTCTCTCTCCATGCCTCAATTTTCTTATCTGTAAGATGAAGAAATAATTGTCCCTGTCTAATAGGGTCATTGTGAAGATGAAATAAATGATGCATGGAAATAAATGGGGCCCGGAACATAGTGGATACCATATATTATCACCACCCCCACAGGTCACGGAGTGAAGAAAAGGGTGAGTCAGTCAACGAACAAGGATTGGTGGCTCTGGCATGTGTCAACCACTTGGCTAGATCCACAGTTAACGGTGAAATGCCGCCTTTCACAAAATTAAGAGGGTCTGCCTTTTGTTAGTTACAGCCTAATGGGCAAGATGGACAGTAAGCAAATTAGGACAAATAATTAGCTAAATGAGGACAAGAGGTAATGAACCAAACTTCTCCAATGGAAGGCAGGGGACAGTGCTAAAGATTCGCCTTGCTTGTATAAGCTTAAAGCACTCGCTGCAACCGAGAGACTCCTCACTGTTGATATTTTGGTGTAACTTCCTTCTAGGTTTTTCCACTTATGCATATACAGTATTTCACTGAATCTGTGACATGGTTAGTTTTAAGACACATCATTACTTTATGTGCTAAGAACATTGCCGATTAAACTGAGATACAGTAACAATTGTAAGGCACCTTTGGTTTCAGTGATAGTGAAATACACAAAGATATGTTTTTACACTGACAAAATTTGGTATAATGCATTTTAATATAATTGTGGTCCCCTCATATTATATCGTCACATATACTGTGCATGCTGCCTTTCACTTGAAATTATACCATGAAGATTTTCTCCTATCACTAAGAATTATTTGAAAATATGATTTTTAAGTATTATATTTGTTATGAGCACAACTAGGTTGTGCTAATTAATTATACGGTGTATTGGCAGCCTGGTATGGTGACCAAGAATGCAGTCTGGATATCTGTTCAAATCCTGACTTTGGCTACTTCCTGTGTGACCTTGGGCAAGTTACTTCTCTCTATGTCTCGTTTTTCTCAACCGTGAAGTGGACACAGCAATAGAAATTCCCTTGTTAGACTTGGGGATTGGTTAATGCTTGTAAAGAAAGGCCTACAGCATAATAAGTGTCCAGTAAATATTAACCATGGTAATTACTTAATACTCTGTTATTGGTCTTTTGGGTTGTTTCTCAGATTTCAGTAATGATGCAGGAATTACATTTGTTATAAATTTTTGTCCTTGCTTCTAATTATCACAAAGCATTTAAGATGTGGAATTACTAAATCAAATGGTATAAAGTTTTAAGTGTACTGACAAAGACCATCAGATTATTTTCCAAAAAGTTCTGCTATCTGGCCAACCCACTAGCAGGGTTTGCAAAGACAGGTTACCACATACACTACAAATCATTACTACTTTGTGAACTATTATTACTGCTACCTCACTGTCTCAATTTTCAGTTCTTAGCTAACCAATGAGATGGGACATTTTGATTTTTTTTATTCAGATTTTCAGTCCAAATTACTTTACCCAGAGATAAAAGTCATTTGCAAAGATGTTGGTAGGAAACACTCCCTGAAAATAGAGCAATATATCCAGGAAAGAGAAAACTGAGGCAGAGGCTAAAAAGAGATTTGTTTAACCCACAATTATCCCCGGGTCTCAGAGAGACTCTCTGAATGCTAAGAATATTCTAGAAAAACATCAGCTTTCTACTTATTATCCCTGCACACAGGTTAGTCCAGAGTCCCAGGACAGCAGAAGTCCCTGGTAGAGAGTAGGATATTGTCTCTCTCTCTCTCTCTCTCTCAAGAGAGGCCATCAGCTGCACTTTGAACAGCAGTGTGCGACCTCACCATACCTTATTCACATCACGTAAACGCTTTCCGTTTTCTGGGATTTAAATAGCTGTGACTTGAAAATGCTTGTAGGTGGCAGTACTACACTTCCCAGACCCTCCGCTGAGAGCCCTGTCCAGCCACAAGTCATGACCACACCCAGAGCACCTCTCCCCAGGACCCAGGTTATTCCAGAAGAGGAAGTGGCAATATTGCTAACACCTTCCCGAAGAAGCAGAAACTGTGAAAGTAAGGACCAGCAGGTTTGGGGCCAATTAAAAAGGCAGAAGTCAGGGGTACTATTTCTCAGGAGAGGCCCACCATTCCCCCTGAAGTACAGTAATACAGTAATGAGATGTCAACTCGGTGAATATCCAGCCACTCCCAAAGGTAGACACTAACAACCCCATTTGCTGATGAGGAAATGGCATCCGTGTGCACAGGAAAGAGGGAGAGCTCTCAGAATCTCTTCTGAAAAGGACACTAATCCTAACAGATCAGGGCCCCACCCTTATGGCCTCCTTACAGGCCCCATCACCAAATACGGCCACATCAGAGGTTAGGGCTTGAGCATGTAAAGTTTTGGGGAGACACACACATTGTTTGTAACACTCCTTTCCTGAAATTCCAACTCCACCCTTCCCAACATTCCTTTACCTTTTTATCTTGCTCTGTTTGCCCCCACAGCTCATCTTTTTCACATACTCTAGAATGTATTCGTATACATTTTATCTGTTTATGATCTGTCAACTTTTCTACTAGAATGAAACAAAGTTATTAAGGGCAGGGGTCTTTGTCTACTTAGTTCATTATGTGTCCCAGATACCTAGGTTAGTGCCTAGTACACAGTTGGTACTCAAAAATTCCTTGCTGAATGACTGGCTAAAGAGAAATGTATGCACTCTCCCTAACCCCCTTTCTCCTTCTATTCTCTTTGCTCATCACCAGGTTGTGCAGGCCTAAAAAATGGAAAAGCAATACACTTCAGCGATCAGCTATCAGATCTGATTTCTAAATGGAATGAGGACTACTGGCTTTCCTGAAACTATGTCCTCAGCAAGTCACTTAACATATGGGACTGTTTCTTCATCTGCAAAATGGAAACTATCAATCCTAGGTATTCCTAGGAAGAGGAGATGGACGAAGGGACATGTTAAGCTATCAATAGCTAAACTTGCACTTCAGTTTCAGTTGTGCGGCTCTCTGGGGAGTGACTCTTAACCATCAGTCTCACCTTTCTGAGCTCCCACTGTCTTTCCTGCAATGCTTGGATAAAATCACTCTGAGATATAGTGGCAAGAATCAAGAGATTCTTTAAGGCGGAGTGCCATCACTTATGCCTACAATTCGGCACTTTGGAAGGCTGAGGTGAGAGGATCACTTGAGGTCAGGAGTTTGAGACCTCCAAAAATTAAACACAGAAACTACCATAGGACAGCAATTGCATCCCTAGTTATAATCCAAAAGAAATGAAAACAGGTATGTTAATATGTGTACCTGATGTTCACAGCAGCACTATTCACAATAGCTAAGAGGAAGAAACAGCCCAAATGTCTATCAACATATCAGTAGATAAACAAAATTGCACTATACACATATAATGGAATATTATTCGGCAACAAAAAGGAATAAAGTACTGATACATATTACGATATGAAAGAACATCAAACACATTATGCTAGGTGAAAGGTGCCAGATACAAAAGGTCACAAATTGTATGATTCCATTTATATGAAATATCTGGAAGAGATAAATTCATAGAACAAAATGCAGATGGGTGGTTACAGAAGGATAATAGAGAAGGGAGAATGGGGAGGAACTAGATTTTCTTTGGGGGTGATGAAAATGTTTTGTAACTAGACAGAGGTGATGGTTGTACACAATAAATGTGCTAAATGTCACTGAATTGCACCCCTCAAAGTGGCTAATTTTATGTTAGGTGAATTTCACTTCACTGAAAAAACAAAGAGAAGAAGAAAGAAAACAGATGACAAAGGCCTTTGTAGACAGCAGCCATCTGGCAACTGGGTTCTGGGCTTAGTTCTGCCACTTACTGGCAATGACAAGGCAAGTACCTCTCTGAGCCTTGGTTTCCTCATCTATAAAATAACCAAGTTGGGTTAGATCACTAGTTCTCAACCAAGACAGTCTGTATCAGTCGCATGGAGAGCTGCTTCTGAATGCACAGGGCCATCTTGACACCCTCAGATTCTGATACATCCAATACAATCAAACTTGTGTTACTGCTGAAAAAATTATTTCAGGACTTAAATCCTTTGGAGAACCTCAGATTAAAAGACCTCCAGCAGCCTACGATTCTAGTACACCCATCTGTAATCGTTGTATGTAAGATACAATTTGATAAAGAAGACAACACAATAAATGGAGAACATTTATTAGGGAAAAAACACTCCAAACACTCACAAGTAGTTATCTGGCACATTAACCTTTGGCCACCTGGCAACCACACAGGAAAAGGACATCAGGATAGAGTTCATGAGATTTTGCTTACACCACTAAAGGAGTTTTAAGGCAGATTAATCCAAAACTGCAAAAACTATGTCTATGACATAAACACGACATTCAAAACTAACTCAGCCCTCAAAATGTCCCCAGTACCAACAAATCACTGACAGCCACTGTCAGAGACAGATTTAAAGAGTCTCAAAAACAACCCGATGTGACACCAACATAGCTGGAGCTGTTCTATGCGTAGTCAACACAGACTGCCGGATGCTATTTGTAGACCTCCACTCCCACAGGTTTTTATTTCACATAAACTTATTACACTGTCCCAGGAGAGCACATTAGGCGAGAGAAAAATAGGATTCACTACTGTGTACCATGAAGAGAATTAAAGAAAACACAGGGCCGGACAAGGCCACACCAAGATGGGTTAGTGACTTTTCTCGCAGATCCTCACAGGCACTGAGATGAAGCTTAAAAATACGCTGGGGTAAGCTCCGTCCTTCCTTCCGTGGTAACCACCTGAATTAGGCTTCCTGAGCTTGGTCGGTTTTTCCCTGTGATCCAGTCATAGAAGGTTCTAGAACAAAGAAGAGAAGTTTTACATTTTCAAAGCAAAAATCTGGCACATGATCCAATGGCTTGGAGTAGGGTGGAAAGGTTGTGAAAAGCCACTAGGCATGGCAGACACATACCCAGGATCCCAGTGAGTTCAGTAGCATTCTCATTCTAACTTCTGAGTGGCAGGACTTGGCACTCAGATTGTAAATTTCATTTTTGTATTGTTCTCTAGTTGGAATTCTTTATAACATCAAGAAATGATTTTAAAATAAAAAATATTTTAATTAGTGCATTCTAAGAAATATATGCATAATATTTATACTTTTCTATATTACCTCCTCAGAAATTTAAAGGAAAGAAGAAATTCTTCTTTATGTGTTTAAGCAAATATTTATAAAGCACTTAGGGCTGAGCTAAGCAATGGAAGAATAGATATTAAAAAACAGTCTACTAAAATAAATGATGTTATTTTATATAACAAAAAATGTTATTGTAAAATACAGAAATGGGGGCATTTCACAACTCTGTGAGGAGAGGAACAACTCATCCTGCCTGGAGTAGTCAGGAGGACCCCCTCTAAAAAGATAAGAATTTTTAAAAGCACAACAAATTCACAAGGAAAAACAAGTAGATAATATATATATTCTTTTCCGAGTTGGAGACTCACTCCTTTGCCCAGGCTGGAGTGTAGTGGCACGCATGCTCATGGCCTCCCAGCGTCGACCTTCTGGGCTCCAGTGATCCTTCCTCCTCAGCCTTCCGAGTAGCCGGAACTACAGACACGCGCTACAATGCCTGGCTATTTTTTATTTTATTGTAGAGATGAGGTCTTGCCAGGTTGCCTGGGCTGGTCTCGAACCCGTAGGCTCACACAATCCACTCGCCTCGGCCTCCCAAAGTGTTGGGATTACATACAGGCTGAGCCACTGAGCCCGGCCAATAATAATTTTTAAAGACATTATATCGATATTTGAGTACCTAATCCACTTTCATAATTCACCAGCTGGGATTTCAGACCTTCTTTATATATATATATCTTTTTTTTTTTGAGTTGGAGTCTCACTCTGTCACCCAGACTGGAGTGCAGTGGCACACTCCCAGCCACCGCAGCCTCGACGTGCTGGGCTTCGGCAATCCTTCCACCTCAGTCTTCCAAGTCGCTGGAACTACAGGTGTGCGCTACCAATTCCAGCCAATTTTTGATTTTACTGTAGAGATGAGGACTCGCCAAGTTGCCCAGACAGGTCTCGAACCCACGGGCTCAGACAATCCACTCACCTCAGCCTCCCAAAGCGCTGGGATTACAGGCTGAGCCACCAAGCCCAGCTCAGACCTTCTTTAATTAGAAGGCACTCAGGTATTCTGAGGATAATCTTTAGGGCCAATCTGTAAAAACCTTCCAGAGGTTTTCTTTAGGGCCAGAGCTGATGTTTAACTGTCCAGTCATCCAGGCCCCACTCTGGAGGTCAAACAAAGGAAGTACATGGACTCAAAATACAAAGTATTGCTAAAATTCCCTGAAGTCCTGTCATGTGTCATAGCCCCACCCTGGGGGCTGAGCTCAGCAAGAGAAAAGCCCTGAAAGAGACCAGTCCCATATGGACGTGCAGGGATTTGTGTGTTTGTTACACTTGTCTTCAATTATCTTGTTCTCTTCGATCTCTTCAGGAGGTGGAGAGAGAACATCATTCTAGAGGGTGGTGTGCTCACCAACATTTCAAAGCAAACTCTGACTTGTCTGGTGAGTTTTCAAATACCACAAATAGATGAATGTGATTTCTAGAACAAAATGTGCTTATACCAGCCTCTGTAGGTCTGTGGCTTGGTATGAATTCAGACACGGGACTCCAGATGTTCTAGCTAGAGTCTAGGTCCTAGATCAATGTCTCAAGTATCATTGGAAGTATTGACCTTTAGAAAGAAATTCAAATGAAGATGCAATGTAAAGCTGGGTTTCTCCCACTTTAGTTTTTTTTTTTTCCTGCAAATCAAGTATTAAGTATGATTCCTGGCACAGGCAAAAATAACTGTCGGCTCACGGATTAAGACCACAGGCTCTGTAGCCACACTGCCTGAGTCAGATCCTGGTCCTGCTGTGTGATATCAGGCAAGTGACTTACGTCCCTGCCATGCCCCTGAGTTCATGAGCCTTCCCTTGGAGTTTGCTATGAGTATGAAATAAGATAATAGTCATGAAGTGCTTAGAATGGTGCCTGGCACACAACAAGTGCTCTGTAAGTACTTGTTTCGCACACAAAATGCAAGACCAAAATCTTTCCCAACTTAATTTCAATGAGATTGTAACATCAGGCCAGAAACACACTGCAAGCTTTATAAACACCTCGTACAGTCATCAAAGCAGCTTATACATGGGCACAGCTGAATGAGATCATGGCCTCAACCTTCTTGGTCCACCTGCTCTGCAGGACAGTGGCCACACCTTGTTTATCACCCTCTCCCAGGGCCAAGCATGGTACCTGGCCTGTAGTAGGTGTGCGATGAATACATGCCAACTAAATAGAAGAGTATGGGGAACTGACAGGCAAACACAAAAGCTGAAATCAACTCTTTCTCCTGTGAGTTTTCAAATGCCACCCATATCCACAACGGGTGAATGAGATTTCAGAAAAAAAGGTCACTGTCGGAAGATCCTTGGCTCAGCACTAATATAGACACATGTCCCCATACTCCTCCTCACAGCAGTTAATGATATGAACAGGAGCTAAGGATCGCCGAGCACTTGCTATGGGCCAGATGCTGTGTGAGAACTTAGCACACACCACCCCATCTAATCCTCCTAACAACCATTAGAGACTTTATTATACAGATGGGGAGACTGAGGCCTAGAGCAGTTTAATAGCATGCTCAGTGTGGTCAGTGGTGAGTGAGAGAGCCAAAATTCATGATGGTAGTACCAGCCCCTCTACTCTACGGCCCATCTCCAAGTCCCTGGGATTCTACCTGATGTCCATATATCCTCAGAGGCCCAGTGACCTCACAAGATCACTCAGACTGATAATCCAAGAGAACACAGACTTGTTCTCTAGCCCACAAAAGGCAAAATGGTGACTGAAAGCTGCTTAGTCACCTACATGACTGTAATACTCACTCGACTAGGAATTCTAAGGGTGTCCAGGAGCTGAAGTCAGCCTCAGGCATTGATTTCCTGTTCATCGGGGTGTCCAGAGTAATCCTGCAGTGCACAGAGATAAGCCTGTCATGTGTGCATCGCCTTGATAATAACAGTGCCCGGGCCTGCTTGGCCGGGAAAATGCAAAGGTGTCGCGTGACTACTGTGGGGCTCTGGCATCAAGGGCGACAGTTATGTAGGGAGATCAGACAGGAGGATAAGCAGACAGCAAGCAGGAAGCTGTCCACATGAACAAAGACCACATCTGAGCATAATTTAATAAGGTGTGACTCGCCCTTTAGGCAGACAAACAAAATGGAAGGAGCCACATTTTGCCTTTTTCTAAAAAATATAGCCTTTATTAAAGCATTTTGTTGTTAAGTTTTTGTTCACTCCCTAACATTCAGCTGACTCACTTCCTAGGATGTAAGTGTAACAATACTGCTTTAAATATAGGAATATTGAAATATCAAATTTTTTAATATGTGGCTACTTTCCTTAAAACCTTATGATATTCGGCAAGAAAATAAAGAATTCAGGTATGTATGACTCTCCCAAGAATATTCAGGCCTTAGGAATCAGAAAAGTTGTGGGACCAGATCACAGAAGCACAGAACCTCACAACTGAAAGGGAACTGGCAAGTCAGTCAGTGCAGCTCCTGGGCAGTCCCAGAGTCCCTTTATAGGACCACAGACAGGAGGCAAGCCTGCTGGTGCTGGAATCCTTCCAACAACAAGGAACACTCTCCCCCCAAAGGAGCTGCCTCTGCTTGAGACAACTGATGGGGACCGTCTTCCTGAACAAAAAGAGAAATATCTCCCGTGGTTTCCCATATTCTCCCACACACCCTCCCCCTAAACTGCCACCATGCCTTGTAACACACACAAACACACACACATGCACTCACTGTAATATGACAAGAACTACATATAATAAAACACATAGACTATTTTGGAAGGAAGGAGGCTGGGCACAGAGGCTCAGACCTGTAATCTTAGCATGTGGGACGCCAAGGCAAGAGGGTTGCTTGAGCCTAGGAGTTCGAGGTCAGCCTGGGCAAAATAGCGAGACCTCATCTCTATTAAAAAAATCAAAAACTTAGCCAGGCCCACTGGTATCTGCTTGTAGTCCTAGCTACTCAGGAGGCTGAGAAGGGTCACCTGAGCCCAAGAGGCCAAGACTACAGTGGGCTGTGATTGTGTCCCTGTACTCCAGCCTGGGCAACAGAGTAAAACCCTGACTCAAAAAAATAAATAAAAAATAAAGGAAAGAAGGATCGAAGGGGAAAAGAAAAAAACAGAAAACAAGGAGCAAAAACGACAGACCTCTTCCACCAGCCAATCAACCATTCTGAACAGCCCAAGATAATCTAAAACCTGAAGAAGTATTGCTACAGTCCGAATGTATACCCCCCCAAATTCATAGGTACAACATATTCTGCAATGTGATAGTATTCAGACGTGGGCCTTTAGGACACAATTAGGTCCTGAGGGCTTTACTTCCACAAATGGGATTAATGCCCTTATAAAGGAACCTGAAGGGAGCCTATTATACAGAAGGCACCATCTACAAAGAACAGGCCCGGATACCGAAGGTTTCTTGATCTTGGACTTCCAAGCCTCCAGAACCGTGAACACTAAAACGCTGCTGTTTGTAAATCATGTTGTTTGTATTTTGTTACAGCAGCACAGACTAAGAAAAATAACTTAGTGGCCTTTGGTGAATATCAGAGCCTGAGGTGATGGCACACAAGTCAGACAAACAAATGTTAACCCTCAGTGCAGCTGAGGTGGTCAGCAGCAGAGAAGCCCTCAAGCACTTACGGGAGCACAGCGATGGCAGCTGACCCAGGTGGCATGCCGCTGTTCCTCCCGGCGAGACTCTGGCAGAGCTGGTGGACAGCACCCTTGGCCATGCCGTACCCGATCATCCCTGGGAAATGGGGAGAAGACAGCTGGGTGATCCCTGGCCACCAGAGGGATAGCAAAGACATGTAAACTTCTGAGCATCTCTGTTCCCTGAAAACTTTATAAACACCTGGGCCTGGCCTCCTCCTTCAGGCAGGATACCCTCACTACCCCCCACCAAAAAATGACAACAAGCAAAGAGAAAGAGGGGGTGGGGACAGGTAAGCAGGGGGGTTGGCCTCTGGTCAGTGTCCAAGTACACAGGCTTCACAGAGGCCACTGGAATGTCCAAGGAGTACCACTGCCGGGTCTAGAGGAGGCCAGAAAGTGAAAAACAACATTTATGGAGAAAGTGAAAGGGTCGTGACATTTCAAGTTCACCTATTATTCACCTAGTACCTAACATTTATCACTGAGAAATAAAAATAAAATCGTAAGCCCCCTAATCAAGTGAACAGACCCCCTCTTGGCTGTGGGGAACCCAGAGAAACCTTAAAATCCCAGCCACGAAAGGATGGTAGGTTGGACATGTCTCAGTGTATCCCTTCCTTGTTAAGCTGTAACCAGAATTATTTCCTAGAAGTAAGCAGAAACCAGCTCTGGAAAACAAGAAAGGGACAACTCACTCCTTTTTCACCTTTGGCCAATCATCTAAAGCCACAACTGGACTCCCCACTCGCCCCACCCCCGTCCACCCCCCACTGTAGTTTCACAATGCATCCCTTCCTAAAAATTGACCACCATCTACAGACCAGTTTCGGCCAACTAGCAGAGGATGTGCAGTGAGGGTTTTTGTGTCCTCTGCTTCACCTTTCGACATCAGAGGGCCCAAAACCCCACCCTCAAATCATGCCGGTGCCACCATTTTTTGAACATCTGATCTATGAAGAGGCACAAAGCACAAATATTCACAACTCCTCCTACAGTCTATTAATTATATATATTCAGCCACCCTATTCAGCACAAACTCCTGTCTTATCCTTCTAACTCTTTAAGCACTTGCTCTCCAAAGAAGCCAGAGGCTACAATTCCCAGCATGCCAGAATGGCCACCCTGCAGGCCACAACCCTTTTATGAGAAAGGAAGCTCTCCTTTACAAATGTATGAGCCTTCGGTTGACATCACAAAAGTCATGAGGTTGACTGTATTTTTATCAAAGGAAACCAAGGCTCAGGCAGGTTGAGTAATGTGCTGGGCTCACACAGCCTTGTACTGAAGCTGAACAAGAGGTTAAAGCCCAGGGAAGAGCTGGGCTCGGAACCTTTTGATTGCTAGCTCCTTGTGAGCACCTGGCACAAAGAGGTAGACAATGGGACAGCAAAAATCAAGGAGTCATTTGGAGAGCATGCTCTGGAGTCAAACCAAATATGTTCAAGTCCCAGTTCCCCCATTTACTGCTAAAGAAATCCCGGGCAAGTTCTCAAAGCCAGTCTAATCCTCCATTGGTCCATCTGAAAATGGCCTTCGGGTATTTTCCAATACTAGCAACCAAGTCTCTGATTCTCCAGACACCAAACGGGTGTCCAACACTTCAATCAGAACTCTAGGTAGTTAGTGTCAAATTCCACAGTTAAGGGCTCATCCTCACAAGACCTCCCCTACTTCAGATACCAGTCACAAGTCCTGGGCCATCTGTATTTCTAACCAATGCTATAAATCAGGGGCTCTCATGACCTTTTGAGGACCAATAATTTGCTAGACTGGCTCAAAGAACTCAAAGAACAGGCAAATACTTTTTATATTTACTGGTTTATTCTACAGGATACAACTCAAAAAGAGACAGAGGCAGGCTAACAGAAGGGGTAGGCTTGGAGCTTCCACGCCCTCTCCAGTCATGCCACCCTCCCAGTACCTCCTCTCATTCACCAATCAGAAGCTCATCACATCTTGTTGTTCAAGAGTTTTTATGGAACTTAATCTCTAGCCCCTTCCCCCAATCCTTTCCAGGAAGTCAGCGGGTAGAGATGAAGTTCCAACCACGCCCCACCCCATCACTTGGTCTTTGTAGGGGGCAGCCCCATCCTGGGATATCTAGGGGCCCCAGCCTAAATCAGCTCATTCAAATAAGCTCAGGTATGAATAACAAAAGACTGTCTTATTACTCTGAAAATTCCAAGGATTTTAGAAGTTCCATATCAGGAACCAGGGACAAAGAGCAAATATACATCTTATCACACATGGGAATAAAGTACTTCAATTCTGAGTATACCCTCAGCATACCCTATTGAGAGTAGGCACTCAATAAATGTTTCCAATCAAGTTAATGGAAGTAACAAACCCTGGAATCCAACTACCTGAACTACTGGCTTCATGTCCTGGCCCGGTTGCTTGCTAGTGACAAAGGTACTTAACCTTGAGTCCTTGGTTTTCCATTCCATAAAATGAGAATGACAATCTCAAATCCTAAAGATGAAACAAAAAACTGAATAACAGCCCTCAGTGCAATGCACATAGGAACACTCATTCCTGGTCAGTACTGTCATTCATGACTCTGGGTGAGTCACTGGCAACCCTTTCCTCAGATGGAAATAAGGAATAGCAGAAAAGATTGGATCTGGAATTCAAATAGCGGGGTTCTAACTCCTGCTTTTATAACCACTAGAAAAACCACAGATTCCTGGGGCCTGTTTTTCCATCTGTAAATGTAAGTAGTAACTCAGATCTCAATTTATTCACAGGGTGGTGCTGAGGCTCAAAGGAGACAGTATCCAGGAAAGGGCCTTGGAAACCACGGAAGGCACACACAGGATCTGTCAGGGTGGGTGAAGCCAGCCTGGTGTATGAGGGTCTTTGCCTGAATGATGCTCTCCTGGTGACTGAGTAGGAAGAGAGGCTGGTATTTCTCCCACACTCTGCCACCCAGCCATTGTTATTCATATTGCAATATGTGATTCCTCTCCATATCAAACAAATCTGCTGCCTATTGGGGGCATCTTCTTCCTCATCAGCCACAAAAGAACTGACTATGCTCACCCTGATATGATTGCTGTGGTGACAATTCTGACCTTAGCGCCCTCATGCTCACCAGGCATCAGTCATTCTGCAGCCCTACAAAGCCAGAGCTGGGAGAGCAGTACCAGGGTCTGTCGGCTCCTGGGCGTCAAAACCCCATTACCCTATCCCATGTTATTGTGTCTCTCCTATTTGAGAATCCCTAGACTCAGTGTTAGAAAGACAAGAAATGCAAGGCAGCTCCCTGATCCCTGATAGCAGCAGAGCCCAGAAAGAGCTCAGGATCTGGAGTTCAAGGCCAAGGCTTCAAACCCAATATGTTTCTTCACCGCTGTGATTTGGACAAGCAGTTTTTTCAGCCTCTGGTTCCTCCCTGCTAAATGGGATATCAATGCCCAAGTCACAGGGTTTCCTCAAGATAACGCAAAATGTGGCACAAACACATCCTATAAACTCTAACAGGCTCTTTCATTCCCAGAAGAACAAACATTCCACAAAGAAAGGGATTTTCATTGTTTGGTTTATCATTGTACCTCCAGTCCAATAAGTGAATAAATGTCTTATTCATTGCTGTTAGAAAAAAGCAATAGGTGAGGTCCCCGAGGGAGGACAATGGGGCTTAATCCAGTGGTGGACCCTAAAAAGCTGCAAGAATTAAAGAACAAACTGACCAGATACAGTGGCTCACACCTGTAATCCCAGCACTTTGGGAGGCTAAAGCAAGAGGACTGCCTGAACCCGGAAGTTAAGAGACCAGCCTGGGCAAGGTGGCAAGATCTTATCTCTACAATAAATCAAAAAATGAGCCAGGTGTGGTGGCACGCACCTGTAGTTCCAACTACTTGGAAGGCTGAAGCAGAAGGACAGCCTAAGTCCAGCAGATTGAGGCTGCAGTGGCCGTGAGCATGCCACTGCACTACAGCCTGGGTGGCAGAGTAAGACTCGGACTCAAAGAAATAAAAAGAAAAAAAAAAAGAACAAACTGGTAACTCTGCTTCCTTGAAAGTACTTTATGTGCTTCCCAGTAACCCATTCATTTCTCAATATTCCAGACAAACTAACTTTTAAATAATAATCTATGATGAAGTGAAAATAACAAGGCACAAAAAACCTCTAGAGATGCATCAAGTTACGGTTTCTTTTAAACATGTGAATGTACATGTAAGCATGGTGAGGATGCACACTAGAACAGGCACAGAATGCTTCCAGAAAGTTACATAAAAAGCCTAATTGTAGTTGGACCCAGGGAGGGAGTGCCGTAGGGATCAAGAGTTCGAGCAGGAGGGCATCTTCCTATTTGGTGCATTTCTTTTGGTACCATGTGAATTTTTACTACATGTGTTGGTTAGTTTTTTGTTTGTTTGTTTGTTTTTTTGAGTTGGAGTCTCACTCTGTCACCCAGACTAGAGTGCAGTGTCCGCTTCCGGCCCCTGCAGCCTCAACCTGTTGGGCTCCGGTGATCCTTCCGCCTCAGCTTTCCAAGGAGCTGGAACTACAGGTGCGCGCTACCACATTCGGCTAATTTTTGATTTATTGTAGAGATGAGGTCTCGCCAAGTTGCCCAGGCGGGTCTCGAACCCGCGGGCTCAGGCAATCCACTTACCTCAGCCACCCAAAGCACTGGGGTTAGTTTTCAATTTGAAAGCTGATTACTAAATTATTTAAATAAAAAATAATAACTGCTTTCTCACCTTTTTCCTTAAGCTCTACTTAAGTCCTACTTACCCTTTTCCAAGACCCTGCTCGAATCAGCTCCCTCCACAAAACATTCCCAGGGGAATCACCTCTCCCTTCAGCTCCCCACCCCATGCATTTTGTTGAGATCCTAATTCAGCACAGTCTCCCACTCACACCGCCCATATATAGCAAGCAGTCGGTAAAATTACTGAGTCAATGGATCAATTCATTATTCAGACCAATCTGTTACTAACTAACCAGATGGTCCTAGACAAGTCAACCAAAAATCACTGAATTTGGGTTTTTTTCCTGTGTAATCAAGGGACAGTAATAGCACCTATTTTTATGGGGACCTCTATTGATGAGGGCTTAGCCCAACAAGCCTAGCACCCAGGAAAGAGATGCCTAAAACAAATTTTTTTAACCAAATTTTCTGAAGTATAACTGAAATACAATAAACTGAGAATGTTTAAGTTGTACTATATGAGCAAATTCTGACGTATGTGTACCTGCCACCTTTCCTCCCACTATTCAGTGAACATGCACTGACTGAGGCGAGGGATGCCTTTCATTAGGGTCAGTTTTCATCTGCCCCACAGGCATGTGGCAGGAGCCCGGTCTCTCTTCTCTTCACTTTCCCCTGTGACACCCAAATGTAGCTGCTCACTAAATGCTGCTACCACAGGAAAAATAATAATTAATCACTGTAAACCTCACCTCCTTTAAAACTACTGCTTCCTCTAGAGGTCAACAGGCTCCCTAAAACCCAGCACACATACCGCTAAAAGTGTAACAGCTGTGGGGGCATCACATGTTTAGGGAAGGGAGGGGAGAATCACAGCCCAGCCCAGAGCCAATCACAAAACTGCTCCAAAAACAACCTCGAATTGCAACAGAGGGTCAAGGTCTCAAAAAGTGAAGCACAAGAAGAGTATTTCATCATCCCTAGCTTCTCTGTTTAATCGGGGACAGAAGCCAATAACGGTATAAAAATATAATAAACTCCTCAGTGATTAATATAAACCAGGATGTAAATGCTCATTAATCCAGCCCTAGTCTTCAGCAAAGTTCAGGGCTCTCTCTTCATTCTATTCAAACAACACAAAAGCAGTGAATCTGATGGAGGAAAGAAACCAGCAACCCTAACAGCCTAATTCTCCAGAACAACATCTTCCTGAGGCATAAAATGTGAGTAAGAGGATTTCTTGCAAGATATGAAAAAAGTGCATTTCACTAAGATAAGCACTTCCAAATTATAAAATGATCGATGTTGTTCTCAAAAACTGATTTCCAATCACAGCACAGATTCTTTACTGGTAAACAAAAGTGGTCACTATCATTTTAAGTTTATCCTACAGAAGACAGCCTATAAATGCAACCTAGGTAATAGGTGGGTAGGGTTTTCTCAGTATTGTTCCAATTGACAACCTTCCATTTTTTAACCAATCTTTTTGGGTTTGTAGGACGATTAAGCCTGGCTCATCATTCACTTCCAAGTCATAGATTCACTTTCCTAGATTTTTCTGGCATCTGAACCAAAGTTAAAAGATCTCATGACTCAGATTAGT
Source organism: Carlito syrichta (assembly GCF_000164805.1). Taxonomy (NCBI): domain Eukaryota; kingdom Metazoa; phylum Chordata; class Mammalia; order Primates; family Tarsiidae; genus Carlito; species Carlito syrichta. The sequence goes on from NW_007187547.1 coordinate 234,876, forward strand.
TTAACAACATCTAACCTAAGAGTTTAAATATGGAAGGAAAAAAAAAACAAAAAAATACTTGTTAACATCTGACACAGGCATCACCTGGCAGACGCCTGGAGCAAATAATAATAATGGTTCACATTGACCATGGACTGTTGTAATGCCTTTCTAGACCATTCACATCCATTAAGACATTTACAACACACAACCACCAGACAAAGGATTCATTATTATTTATTCTTATTTTGCTGATGACAAAATGGAGGCTCAGAGAGGTTAAGTAATTTGTCAAATGGGTCACAGTAAGTGGCACAGCTCCAATGGAAGACCAACCTGCACCTGCAGTCCTAACCACTACCCAAAAATGTAAACAAAGAAGGGTACTTACAAACCAAAGGAAAGTAGGAAACTGGTCTGTCCTTTAGAAAAATCAGGCTTTCAGCCCTAGGGTTTTGTTTTTCAAATGTCAAGCCATGACTCATCTCTCTTTACTTTTTAGTGCCTCTGCTCTGTGTCACCTTTAAGAAAAATCAGATCTCAACCAGACACTTAAAATTTACACAGCTCTAATCATTGCAACAGCTGTGGACTTGTATGATCATATGCGCTAAGAAATGGAAGAAGGAAATAGCAAGAAATTGTTGGTCAGAGCCTCATAGTTCAAAGAGTTACATTAAAATTGAGAAGGTGCCCAAGGTTTCTACCTTTTACCAAACAGTCTAAAAAAAGTTCCCATTTCTCCAAGAAGAGTTTAACTTAGATTGCAGAGGTAGGCCCTTTCTGCCTCCCGGTGTGTCCCCTTTACCTCCACTTAAAGTCTTTTAGCCCTATTCCAAAGGGAGTGTTATGAGCTGAACTGGATTTTTCCAAAATTCATATGTTGAAGTCCCAACCCCTAGTACCTCAGAATGTCACTGTATTTGGAGATATTTGAAGAGACATTTAAATTTGGGTATTTAAAGAGGTGATTCAGTTAAAATGAGCTCATTAGGGAGGGCCCTAATCCAGTATTACCAGCATCCTCATGAGAAGAAGAATGAGGACACAGATACACAAAGAGGGAAGACCATGTGAGGACACAGGGAGAGGGCAGCCATCTGCAAGCCAAGGAGAGAGGAGTCAAAAGGAACCAACCCTGCCAACACCTTGAACTCAGACATTTATCCTCCAGAATTGTGAGGAATTAACTTTCTGTTGTTTAAGTTATTCAGTCAATGGCAGCTCAAACAAACTTACACAAAAGTAAAAAAAGGCAAAGGAAACTTGGGTCTTCGTGATGTACTAGAAAAAGCACACAATTTGGAAATGATCAGGGGTTGGGTTCAAAGTAAGTTTGCAACTTACTTATTGTATAAATCCAGGCATGTTACCTAACTCTCCAAGATTTAGTTTCCTAAACTGTAAACTGAAAAAACAATGATATCTACCCCAGAATTAAATGAGAATATATGTAAAATGAAAAGAGTGAATATAAAAATGCCTGTAATCTACTGTGAATATAGTAAGACACCATTTATTGTGAATATAGTAAGACTCTACCATTTATTGTGAATACAGTAAGACCCGCCATTTACTGTGAATATGATAAGACCTACCATTTACTAGTGGCTACTATGTGCTGGGCACTTGCTACATACCAACACCTCTACAGCTTTACCTCTACTCTTCATGTTAGATATTACTGTCATTATTTTATGATTACTACAGCAGAAATTTAGTCAGCGAGATCAAAGAACTGGTTCAAGGCCACACATCTAGGATGAAGAATCTATACCCAGCGTCTCTCATTTTAAAGCCTATGCTATTTCCAGCAGCCAGGCTGGGATACATGGATACAATGTGCAAATAGCAACACTGTTGATTAACTAATTAAGATCTACTACACCATTCATTCCTGACTGGATCACAGACAAATGAACCAAAGACTGGGTGCCAGATCTCAGTGTTCCTTAACCACGATAATCATGAAGACAGATGCAAATGAAAGGATCAAGACTCTTCCCCTTAAAAAGAGTTAGGCCTAAAAGAAAGCAAAACCCATCCAAACTGTAAAGCACCTCAGAGGGTAAAGGGCTTTAACAGTTCTCATCCCACAGAAGTGTCCAGCAGCCCCAGCAAGCAAGGTAAGCATCGCCATTTCACAGACAGGGATATAAAGGCTTACCAGGAGTCCCATCTAGAGCAGCCTTTGCACCAGCCAAAGTCAGGACGCCTCCTTCCTTGAGGTGCTTGGTGGCCAGGTGGCTGGAAATGGTTGATGTCCATAGGCTCTGCTTCCACATCAGGTCACAGTTTTTAAAGAGAGCTGAGTGAAAAAACATGTGGGCTCAGTATTCCCAGTAAAAAAACTGAAAGATGAGCTCACCTCATACAGCCCTACATGCAAGGAAGCCCTTCCCCAATCCCTGGATCCCTGTCTACAGAAAATAAACAGCACAAGGCTCAGTGGTCAGAGACATGGATTCAAATCCAGGCCATGTGACTGCCCAAGTCTCAGCTTCTTCACCTGTAAACTGGTAAAATCTTAGCAAATAAAATTTTAGCAAATAAATCTGGAGTTAACTGTTTTGCAAGACTGACCTGAATTCAAAGATTGTTTTGCTTTATGAAGGTTATCAGATTTGTAATAAAAGCCTATATGTCTACATCAGGTTTTCCCCAGGATAATCCAAGGGCCTATTACTGTACAACCATAAAGAAGGATTTTATAGAGCTACATTTTTTATGGCTGAAAGTTTAATGTCAGCTTTAAAGACTCTTTACAAGAGAGCTGAAATAACAACCATTTCATACTTGCTTTACTCTCTGGCCTTGCCAGAGACATAAGGAAGAACAAGTGGTAACATATGTCACCCGGCTAACTGAGCAACCCACAGGACACAAGGAAGCCCGTGATTCACAAAGAATGCCCTTCTGAAACAGTTGGAGGGTGGTCAGCAGGCAATAACCAACACAGTGAATTTCCCTGCTAAAAAGGCTAGAAAAAAAAAATGATGGATCCACATTTGTCACTTCTTGCTCCAAAATACATAAAAAGGTTGTCAGGCTATTTTGCCAACCTGATCGCCCCACAAAATACCAATCTCACATTTAAGTATGATTCATGGAATTTCAATGTCTTTTTAAATGGCTTTGGCTAAGAAGTGTGGAAGGGATGATAAAATTAGAAAACTACTATTTTCCAACCCAAAACAGGATAACTACTTCAGGCAGGGATTATGAATGGATGCTTAAAACCACTGTGTGAAGAATAGTTGGGTTACAGGATATTCACACACAATATCAAATGCCATATATCCCACAGATTTCTTATTGATTGCAAACAGAAAAACACACCTTTACAATGGAAGCCTGGCAGTTACTACTTCAACCAAGCAGCAAATTTGGCATCCCCATGGGCAGGGTAATCTGACATACTGAGTTTTCAATGTGATGTAATATGAGGTACACACCATCACTCAGGAAGAGCTCACGTCTCAGAAATGTTTAACCTGAATCTAATCAAGTCTCTAGATCTAAATTTCAATTCACAGGAAATATTGTTGATAGAGGAACAAACCAAACAATACCTTGAAGAAATATTTAGACAAATATTTAGACAAATTTAGAATTCACTGCACACAACTAACGTTCTGGTATATTCCTTTCCATATTTTCTTTGCAAATTACAGAATCATAATCCAAAATGAAAACTGACTAGGACTGGACAAAAAGTCTTATCACAGGAGAAAAAATTTTTTAGGTTAAGAGATTAAAAAACAACAACAACACAATGCAATTATAAATCTAGAGTGAAATATGTTTAGGGAAAAAGACAACTAGAGCAGACATGGAATAAACTGGGGTAATCTGCGTATGGGCTGAATGTTATTATTCTTACAGAATTCCTGTTAATTTTCTTAGGTACAGCATATCATGATAATGTAAGAGAACCAGCTTATTCTTTGGAGATGCATACTGAAATATGGTGGCACATCCACTTACTTACAAATGATTAACCAGAAAAATACACAAAATGCACACACACAAGAAACAAGAGAGCATAAGTATGACAAATGTTAACAATTACCAAATCTAAATGAAGAGTATAGTAGTGTTCATTGAAGTGTTCTTTCAACTTTCCTGAATGTTTAAAAATACTCATAATAAAAAGTGGGAAAGGTCATCAGCTTTAGTAAAAACTCAGTTTTGAGTTCTTCTGACCTTCAGAATGATCTCCCCAGGTCCTGCACAACCTCCACTTCCTGACTAGTAACAAGTCTATAAGGTTTTCTGCCTCTGCTTTAAACTTCAAACCCAATGCCTCACTCCCTCACCTATAAAATGGAAAAGTTAATCATTACCTCACAGGACCATTGTAAAGATTCTGGGAGACAATACAGAAAAACAGCTGGCCTGTCACCTAGTCTACACAGAGGAGCTAATTAACTCAGGAAAGGACTCACACTTGGATTTGGCATTGCCACCAGCCCATCCTCCAGCGACACAAAGAATTGCATCCACCTTGTCTTCACCCAAGAGGTTCCCAACCTCAGCAGTCACCTTAAACACAGGGCGGGAAAAAAAGATGCATAAGCAAAAGGCAAACCAGCAGGGGTTAATGTCTTTACAGATACCTGAGTTTATTTTTTTCTTTTTTTAAGAGAGTTTAAGATAAAGTAGCCGGGCTCGGTGGCTCAGCCTGTAATCCCGTGCCTTTGGGAGGCTGAGGTGAGTGGACTGCCTGAGCCCGCGGGTTCAAGACCTGCCTGGGCAGGCGAGACCTCATCTCTACAATAAATCAAAAAATCAGCCGGGCATGGTAGCGCGTGCCTATAATTCTGGCTACTTGGAGGGCTGAGGCGGAAGGATCGCCAGAGCCCAGCAAGTCGAGGCTGCGGTGGCCGGGAGCGGCCACTGCACTCCAGTCTGGGCGACAGAGTGAGACTCCAACTCAAAAAAAAAAAAAAAAAGATAGTTTAAAGTACCTATCAATTAATACTTTAAAAATCAGATGGAGGACAAAATCTCTGATGAGTGAAGCCCAAATACATTGCAATGTGATTTTTACAAAGCAATCTAGAGTATCCTTATAAACATTCTAAAAGTGGGGTTATAAGCACCCCCTAAAATAAACCAATAAAGAAAAACAGGAAAAGGTTTAAAAATCACCTAGAAATTCACTGCACACAACTAACGTTCTGGTATATTCCTTTCCATATTTTCTTTGCAAATTACAGAATCATAATCCAAAATGACCAATTCTACTCCTCTCGCAATTCAAAAATTCATTTAACTGCAACTCCAAAGAAAATGCCAAAAATAAATTATTTAGAAATTGATAGAAAAAAAAATCAATGGCAATGGCAAATGTTAGTAAATACTGAGTGCATGGGGGTTCATTTTAATGATCTCTCTACTTATACATTTGTTTGAAATTTTAAAGCATTGAAAATATATCCATGTCCTTTTATTATAATTTATTAAAAGACTAGTCCAAGCCGGGCTCAGTGGCTCAGCCTGTAATCCCAGCGCTTTGGGAGGCCAAAGTGAGTGGATTACCTGAGCCCACGGGTTTGAGACCCGCCCGGGCAACTCGGGGAGACCTCATCTCTACAATAAATAAAAAATTAGGCAGTTCTGGCTATTGACCACAACTCTTCCATATTTTTCTGGAATAGCTGAGGTAATACCTCCCAGTTGCTTCATTAAGATCAATTTTCTTAAGACTTAAGACCCTGAATTCTCCCAGCAGCAATACCAGTCCTTTACCTCTGTCCCCAGTTTCACAACAAAACCGAATGCCAGGCTGTTTGTCCAGAAATTCTTAACTGGAGGGAGTGGGAGGATTAGTGCAAGGGTAGAGATTTTAAAAGCTAAGCATATAAGACATTTCTCAATCTCTGTTTCACAGATGCAGATGTACTATATCAAGTCTCAGATGCGGACAACCACCACATTCAAAAACCCACACAAGCTCACAGCTGGGCGTGGTGGCTCATGCCTATAATCCCAGTACTTTAGAAGGCAACCAGCCTAGGCAACATGGCAAGACCTTGTCTCTACAATAAATCAAAAAATTAGTTGGGTGTCGTGGCGCATGCCTATAGTTTCCGCCACTTGGGAGGCTTAGGTGGAAGGATAGCCTGAGCCTAGCAGGTCAAGGCTGCAGTGGATGTGATTGTGTCACTGTACTCCAGCCTCAAAAAAGTAAAAATTTTAAAAAGCCCTTATGGACATCAGAAATCTGCAATTAACAAGAACAGAAGAGACACGATTACAGAGACCCACACTAGCAGGACTGTTGCTCGCCAAGCCCAGGCATTGCCCATCCATGTAGTTTTAATTTTATTTCTTTGTTCACAGGAAGCTGTTTTGTTTTGAGGCAGCTTAGTGCAGGGGTTAAGAAAACAGTCATCAAACCCCAACACCCAGGTCCAAATCCTGGCTATGGCATCTACTACCTGTTCAACATTGGACAAATGCCAGGGACTTTCTGTGCTTCAGTCTCCCCATTTTTTAAAGGGAGATAAAATTAGAATCTTTGTTTTGGGGATGTTACGAAGACTACCTGCGTTAAAGTAAATAAAGCATTAGAATGGAGTCTGGCAACGAACAATGCCATGTCAACTTTTACTATTAAACTCATTAAGGCCAACCTGTATCACTCAGGTCTAGGAAACATTAGGACCATATTAAGAAAAGTAAGAACCAAAAAATACATGTTCTGGAACAAATCATCTGGCTTTTATATTCTAACCTGTGTCAAAGTGACACTTTAGGAAGAGCAAATGAGTAGCACAATTATGCTCACAGCTTTATTTTTGAAATTTTTAGGTTCATACATGTATGTTATAGATGGATGAACTAAAAGGAAATACAAAAGAAGTTAGCTATATGGTGGAATTATACATGATTTCCCTCTTCCTTTTGCTTCTCTGTATTTTCTTTGTTTTTTTGTTTGTTTGCTTTGTTTTGTTTTTTTTTGAGTTGGAGTCTCACTCTGTCGCCCAGACTGGAGTGCAGCGACCGTTCCCGGCCACCGCAGCCTCGCCTGCTGGGCTCCAGCAATCCTTCCGCCTCAGCCTTCCGAGTACCAGAATTACAGGCATGCCCGGCTGATTTTTTGATTTATTGTAGAGATGAGGTCTCGCTGTCCAGGCAGGTCTCGAACCCACGGGCTCAGGCAATCCACTCACCTCAGCCTCCCAAAGGCGCGGGATTACAGGCTGAGTCACCGAGCCTGGCTGCTTCTCTGTATTTTCTACATCATAAATGTATCACTTTAAAAAAAGATTTTAATTTGTTATAAAAACAATAGCCAAAGATCCTAAACTATCCAAAAAGTGTTAAGATCACTAGAGAAAGCACAACTAAATGAACACAGACCCACCTACAGACACCTGAACTTATTAAAGTTCTCGTTGGGAGACCCATGCTCCCAACTCCAACATTAACCAGCCTGTTGGCCATATCACCTAGTCCCTACAACCCTGTTGCAACTATAAAATGGCTCGCCTGCCCGCCTCACTGGGTGGTTGGGTAAATATCACCCAGAGAACTATGTGGAGATTTTCGTGGAAGTGTGGGCTAGAGCACTGGTATGAGAACCATTAAACACAGAGCCAGCCGGGAACAGCTATGTGTGAGGTGAAAGGATCACTAGGGCCCAGAATTTCAAGTCTAGACTGGATAACATAGTGAGACCCCATCTCAAACAAACAAACAAACAAACCCATCCTCCAGGCAGCTCACCAAACAGGCTTCTCAAGAAAAAAAGAATTGTTTAATATATTTATACCAAAACATCCCTCAACTTGTTAACAGTGCTTCCTTCCAGGGAGTGGGATTATTTCCTAGTTTGCTTATATACTTATACAGTTTTGTTAGACTTCTTGTTTTACAATTCACATATAATTTTATAATTTAAAATAACCTATTTTGCTAGTGTTCGTGTTTTGAACTGGGTAACTCCACTTTTTAGAATGTATCCTAAATAATCAGATATGTAGACATAGATGTTCACCACAGCATTCCTGATAACAGTAAAAAATAAAAAAAACTTAAAGGTATAATAAGTAGAAACTAAATAAACTGCAGCCAAACCATGAAATGAAAAATTACACATCTATAAAAAGAATTGTTAAGTGATCTGAAAAGTATTTAATTTAGAGTTTTTTTTTAAAAAAGCCGACCATAAAATATAAAATACAAAATTATTTCAACTTGTAAAACATATAGTATGCACAGGAAAGATTTAAAAACAGGCCAAAATGTTAACAATGAGCTAACTTAAATGATTATAGAATTTTTTTTAACTCTTTTCAAGTTCTCCTGCAGAAGCACAGATGGCTTTCACAATTAGTGAAATAGTAATTTAAAACAAAGGAAGAACACACAGCCAGTGGACACCCTTTTCCAGGGTTCCCCTACCTCAGCATTTGGGGCCTTTCTGGAATTACCTGATCAGCCTGCTCAGTAAATGAGTCTGTCATTTTAACAACAACATTGGCGCTGGCCTCTTCATTCTCCACTACATCGATGCTGGCGACCCACTGGAGCAAAGGAGAAGACAGCCTTGGTCAAGAGACACGGAACTGTTGTTATTCCTTCAAAGATCCACACCCAGAAATGAGAAGAGTGGAGACAGATGAGGGGGGGCTCAAAAGAAAACCCACTAGAGCAAGGAAGTAGCAACTGACCTCTCACACTCCTTGCAGGGACACATGTCTGGCCAGCATACCCAGGACATGGCCCCACCCCTGCCCCTCCTTCCTCCAAACACTCCCCTTTCTCCTCCTCCTCCATCACCTCTAAAAGCCCAACCCTGCATTTATAGAGACACCAGGGGTCAGCAAATTTTGTGTCAGGGGCCAGATAGTAACCAGATAGTAACTATAGGTTTTGCTGGTCATCTGGACTCTGCTGCAATTACTCAAATCCACCATGGTAGCAGGAGAACACAGTTATAAGTAGGGAAACAAATGTGTGTGGCTGTGAGCCAAGGAATCTTCAGATGCTGAAAAATGAATTTCACGTAATTTTTACGTGTCACAAAATATCATTTTTTTTCAACTACTAGAAAATATAAAACCATTTTTAGCTCTTGGACTGTATAAAAACGGGTGGCAGACCAGATTCAGCACACAGAGGCAACCTGCCTGCCCTGTAGCACAGAGGGATGGCCTTTGGATTTGGGAACCAGACAGATGGGGCTTGAATTCTGGCTCTGCTATAAAGTGGCTTTCTCTCCCTCACGCTGGGTAAAATGGGGGTTGTTTATGATGAATAAGGTCAGTGTAAGAATCAAATGAAATAGAGGGTGCGAAATCTCCTGGTACAGATGACACTTGTCCTTACTCAAAACATTTCCGAGTCCCTCAGTCTGAAGGCCCCGGAGATAAATATTTCTGCCTCAAACTATGAACACAGCAGTCATTCAACAACAATAACTCCACACAAGCCATGGAGGATACTGAAACAACAACCAAAAAAAAAGTCTCCATCCCAGTTCTCCCTAAGGAGGTAGGAAGAAAGGAGAAAAACCAAAAAATAAATCAGCTCTCCAGATTCTGCCAAGTCATAGGTAAACCAAAGCGCCCCCATAGGGGCCAAATACAGCCTTCACTCCCCAACACGTGGATACAAACAGGATCTACTGCATTAGCGTTATCTGGGGGATTAAATGAAATTCAGAGTCTCTGAAGAGCTCTGGTATAGAAGCACAGTGCCTGGTCCTTGGCAAACACTCCTTAAATCCTGCCACTGGAACCACCATCTATCTCTGCAGACCTGGGAAGACACCCTCATCAGTCTTCTCAGGTTCTGAGCTGGTGGGTGGCAGGAGAGGGTGCTGTGTTTGGAATCCTTTAGAAGCATATTTCTGTGCTAGACTTTAAGCAAGAAGAAAACCCCACACAGTACAACGTACACCATTCAGGTGGTAGTTAGTTACACTGAGAACCCAGACTTCAACATCAAGCAGTATATCCATGTTACAAAACTGCACTTGTACCCCCTAAAGCCATAGAAATAAAAATACATATATTTTAGCCGGGCTCAGTGGCTCAGCCTGTAATCCCGCGCCTTTGGGAGGCTGAGGTGAGTGGATTGCCTGAGCCCGCGGGTTCGACCTCATCTCTACAATAAATCAAAAAAATCAGCCAGGCATGGTAGCGCATGCCTGTAATTCCGGCTACTGGGAAGCCTGAGGCGGAAGGATCGCCAGAGCCCAGCAGGTCGAGGCTGCGGTGGCCGGGAGCGGCCACTGCACTCCAGTCTGGGCGACCGAGTGAGACTCCAACTCACAAAAAAAAAAAACAAAACATATATTTTAATATCTAAAAAAAGAAAAAAAATACTGGGACCTCTTCCCGGTCCAAGGAGAATCACTCAGGACTGTACTCCAGGCAGTGTCTCACAGGGAATGTGCTGGGCCCATCTGAGAGGCTAGGGTCAAGGATCTCTGACCACCGATCAGCTCTGCTCTGGCTCACCGCCTCCTGGGAATGGATACCTGACGATGCAAAGTAGCTGAAATACTCTTTGCAAAGCATTTGCAGAGCTAAGCCTTCAAACTACCTGGTTCAACGGGGGAGTGGGTAGTGATAGTAACATCAGCAATAGGTGGCATTTCAACAGCTTTTACCAGGCCTCGGGTTATTTACGTGCAGTGACACCAATTGTCTCATTTAATCTTTCTCACAACTCCCCTAAGGGGTAAACACTATCACCACCCCCATTTTAGAGATGGGGAAACTGAGGTCCGTTAATACGCGGTCATCGCATAACCCAAGCCAGTCTTATCCCAGAGCCCGCTTTCTACATTCTCTCTCCCTGTCCTCTCGCCCCTGCTCCCCTCTTCCCCCTTTGGAATTCTTTCCCGAGTCACGTCGGACTTTCTAGGCCAGGTGGAGGCCCACGGAGCGCCCCCGACGCCCCCGACCTTGCCAAGCGAAGGTCTCGCTCCTCGGTCCGGGCGTGCGCACACACTCGGAGGCGGCAATAGATACGTGCAGCCCTGGGCGTGCACGTGCAAGCACCCGAGGCAGGCAGCGCTCAGGGCTTCCTCCAGATGGCCCGCCCGGGCTGCGCCCGAAGGTCCCCTGGCTCCTCGTCGCCATCAAGCCCGCCATCCGCGCGCAGGTCAGCAGCCCCCGGCCCCCAGCATTACCCAGTTGCGGGCCCGAAACGCCTGCACGCATCGCGAGCCCAGCGCGCCCCTGCCGCCGTACACCAGCACCCGGCGAGGGCCTCCAGC